>NW_027648104.1:310000-427500 GCF_949987685.1 Ammodytes marinus
GTTGCAGGCTGTGTGTGTGTGTGTGTGTGTGTGTGTGTGTGTGTGTGTTGATGCTTACTAGTTGCAGGCTGTGTGTGTGTGTGTGTGTGTGTGTGTGTGTGTGTTGATGCTTACTAGTTGCAGGCTGTGTGTGTGTGTGTGTGTGTGTGTGTGTGTGTGTGTGTGTGTGTGTGTGTGTGTGTGTGTGTGTGTGTGTGTGTGTGTTGATGCTTACTAGTTGCAGGCTGTGTGTGTGTGTGTTGATGTGGTCCCAGTCTTAGTCTGCTGCTCTCAGGTTGTCGCTTCCATAACTGCTCTGGGCGCTGCTGCTCATTTTACTGCCACTGGTTCCGTCATTGAGAAGACATTTATTTTCTCTGTATATTTTGTCCGTTAATGGAATTTGACTTTAAAAAATTGCTCAATTGAATTTTGATGAAGAAGCAGCTGAATCTTAAGCATTGGAAATGGTGCAAAAGGTTCTAAACATGTTTTTTAAACTGTCTTAGATTGCTATTTTGAATAATATACATAGAGAAAGAGAGAGAGAGACATAGAGAGAGTCTGCTGGATGACAATCTTCTAATAAAGAATATTTTCCATTTATTTTTTTTTCACATTTACAATAGCCATTTATCCCAGCCTTTGTAAAATCAGTCTTCCATAGTGTTTAATCTAAATGTGAGTTCTCCATCATGAGACTATCACCGATAATGTTTGTCAGGTGTAGTCAGGTGCAACAGACAATGGCTAACCCTAACCCTGTAACCCCAGCCAGTATTGGTCTCATTTTTAAACAGTTCCTTCCTGTCTCAGGGACAAAACAAGTTTGAGGGATTTTTGATCCTAGTACCTCGCACAGCTCAGTGTTATGAGACCAGAAAAGTTGTATTCTCCTGCAGCTCAAAAGTATGTGTGTATGATTAGGATCCTTACTTTGCATAGTGTCCTGCAGTTTATTGTTCATTTGTTGTTATTGTTAAGTATTCAGTGTGAGACAGACACGACTGTTACTCAAACCACGTTAGTTTATCTGAAATGTGTATATCTACATTATGTCATTATGTCACCGACCTTGTGATGCTTTTAAAGTTACACAATATATGACAGCCCTCTAGAGTTTGTTTTCCCTCTTTCTAAAACATTTTTTATCTTATCAAAACATTGATTTTAGGGATTTATTCTTAACAGTTCAATAACCATATAAAAAGCATCTTATTTTTAATTTTTACCTTCAATATTACAATACTGACCACACTGATTTCCTTTTACTAAACATAACAAAGTTATTCATTTCACAACTTTTTAACTTATAGCATATTTGTTTAACTGTGGTAATCTCTGTATCTAGCTTGAAGTTTGGCTTGTCTTTTAGAGCGTCTGTGGCACAACTGTGACCCTGTTTGTTCTTCATCAGCGTCATTTTCTTCAAGAGCCTCAGTGCCACTGTGGTCTGTGTAACACTTGGTTTCTCTGCTTTCAATGCCTGTAGGTGTGTAAACTTCCTGTATAGTCGTAGGTGGAAACTGTCTCTTTCCTTTTTTCAGTAGATGTTTAGTGTCCCTCCATCCGGTGTGCAAACTACACTCAACAAAAATATAAACGCAACACTTTTGTTTTTGCTCCCATTTTTCATGAGATGGACTTAAAGATCTTGTTAAAACAATTATGAAATTAAAATAACAATTTAAATCAATTAGAAATATTAAAAAAATCAAATTTGAATAATTAAAGAAATAAAAAAATAACGACGATTAAAAAAAATCAAATTACGACAATTTAAAAAATGATGCTAATTAAAAAATAACGACAATAGGGGTTAGGGGGTTAGGGTTAGGGTTAGGGTTAGGGTTAGGGTTGGGTTAGGGTTAGGGTTGAAAAATTATTTTGTTGGATTGTTATTGCACAGGCCAGAAGTTCATTATCAAGTGTTGCAAGTTTGAAGCCGTGTGCTCCGTCCTCTGTGTCAGCTCTCCGTTCTCAGACTCTCACCGCGCCATCGGGCTGTCGCAGATCACAGCCTAATGAGACCTCAGCATCGCCCCCTCTGTGCAACGTCAGTACAGACTAGGGCTGTGTCAAAAAAAAATCGATATCGCAAAACTTAGTTTCGCGATATCAGTATCGATTTTTATAGCAAAAAATCTTTTTTTTTATGATTTTATTTTTTTTATTTATATTTTTGCTTTATTGACATTGCAGAGAGACAGATATAAAATGGGGCAGAGAGGGGATGAAATGCAGAGAACAATTACGGGTCAGATTCAAACCCATGTCTGCTGTCAGGCCTGAGCCTCTAGGATACTGACTATTGAAGTTAGATCAATTTTGTTTATAAGAATACTTAAGATTCACTGTGTCAGAAAAGCACACTGATGTGTTTTCATTTTCAGTGTGTCCTGTACAGTTAGTACAAGAGTGAATTGGATTTGTTATGTTGATGTTATGGCAGCTGCAGCAGTGTTTGATCATTTGCCAAAACCAAAAAAAGGAAGAAAAACAGTAAAGGAAGTTGTGAATTAAATAGTTTAGACTTAATTTGTCTGTGCAATTATCAATATATTGTGCTGTTATCTTTGACGGGGCAACTTGTTTATGGAATATCGCGATATATCGTGATATATCAAGATATGCAATATATCGTGATATATCGTTATATATCGTGATATATCGTATTGTGACCAGTGTATCGTGATACGTATGGTATCGCGAAGTCCTTGACGATACCCAGCCCTAGTACTGACCCTGTCTCCTCTCTAGCCAGCTGACCAACATTCCTATACCGGACGCACACTGAAGCTCCATTCCTAATATCGGTCAGCGAGGGTTCGGGGGGTGGAAAAGGGGCTGCGAATGGGGGGGTGGGGGGGGATAGCGCAAAATAGCCCACCGGGGAGGAGCTACGAACAGAGCTATGTCATGAATATGTGGCAGTGTGCCTTAAAAGTAGACGCCGCAAGTGGGATGTTCCCCGTCCAGCCCCCCTGTTATATTGAGCCTAATCTTCTCTGAACATTTGTGTTAGTTCTCTAACACATATACTAAAATTGGAACGATACAGAGAAGATTAGCATGGCCCCTGCGCAAGGATGACACGCAAATTCGTGAAGCGTTCCTCATTTTCGTTAACCCTAGGGTTAGGGTGGTCTCACTTATAGCTAGGGTTAGCAAATTTTTTCCACTTAGGGGTTAAAATTGAGCTCAATGGGCTCACCTAGGGTAATGGCTCTCACTTTTGGCACTGTGTCAAAAAAAATCGATATCGCGATATATCGCGATACTTAGTTTCGCAATATCAGTATCGATTTTTATAGTTAAAAATTGATTTTTTTAAATTTTTAAATTTTGCTTTATAAACAGTGCAGAGAGACAGATATGAAATGGGGCAGAGAGGGAATGAAATGCAGAGAACAATCACGGGTCAGATTCAAACCCATGTCTGCTGTCAGGCCTGAGCCTCTAGGATACTGACTATTGAAGTTAGATCAATTTCGTTTATAAGAATACTTAAGATTCACTGTGTCAGAAAAGCACACTGATGTGTTTTCATTTTCAGTGTGCCCTGTACAGTTAGGATTTGTTATGTTGATGTTATGTCAGCTGCAGCAGTGTTTGATCATTTGCCAAAACCAAAAAAAGGAAGAAAAACAGTAAAGGAAGTTGTGAATTAAATAGTTTAGACTTAATTTGTCTGTGCAATTATCAATGTATTGTGCTGTTATCTTTGACGAGGCAACTTGTTTATGGAATATCGCAATATATCGTGATATATCAAGATACGCAATATACCGTGATATACCGCGATATATCGTTATATATTGTGATATATCGTTATATATCGTGATATATCGTATTGTGACCAGTGTATCGTGATACGTATGGTATCGCGAAGTCCTTGACGATACCCAGCCCTAGTACTGACCCTGTCTCCTCTCTAGCCAGCTGACCAACATTCCTATACCGGACGCACACTGAAGCTCCATTCCTAATATCGGTCAGCGAGGGTTCGGGGGGTGGAAAAGGGGCTGCGAATGGGGGGGTGGGGGGGATAGCGCAAAATAGCCCACCGGGGAGGAGCTACGAACAGAGCTATGTCATGAATATGTGGCAGTGTGCCTTAAAAGTAGACGCCGCAAGTGGGATGTTCCCCGTCCAGCCCCCCTGTTATATTGAGCCTAATCTTCTCTGAACATTTGTGTTAGTTCTCTAACACATATACTAAAATTGGAACGATACAGAGAAGATTAGCATGGCCCCTGCGCAAGGATGACACGCAAATTCGTGAAGCGTTCCTCATTTTCGTTAACCCTAGGGTTAGGGTGGTCTCACTTATAGCTAGGGTTAGCAAATTTTTTCCACTTAGGCGTTAAAATTGAGCTCAATGGGCTCACCTAGGGTAATGGCTCTCACTTTTGGCACTGTGTCAAAAAAAATCGATACCGCGATATATCGCGATACTTAGTTTCGCAATATCAGTATCGATTTTTATAGTTAAAAATTGATTTTTTTAAATTTTTAAATTTTGCTTTATAAACAGTGCAGAGAGACAGATATGAAATGGGGCAGAGAGGGAATGAAATGCAGAGAACAATCACGGGTCAGATTCAAACCCATGTCTGCTGTCAGGCCTGAGCCTCTAGGATACTGACTATTGAAGTTAGATCAATTTCGTTTATAAGAATACTTAAGATTCACTGTGTCAGAAAAGCACACTGATGTGTTTTCATTTTCAGTGTGCCCTGTACAGTTAGGATTTGTTATGTTGATGTTATGTCAGCTGCAGCAGTGTTTGATCATTTGCCAAAACCAAAAAAAGGAAGAAAAACAGTAAAGGAAGTTGTGAATTAAATAGTTTAGACTTAATTTGTCTGTGCAATTATCAATGTATTGTGCTGTTATCTTTGACGAGGCAACTTGTTTATGGAATATCGCAATATATCGTGATATATCAAGATACGCAATATACCGTGATATACCGCGATATATCGTTATATATCGTGATATATCGTATTGTGACCAGTGTATCGTGATACGTATCGTATCGCGAAGTCCTTGACGATACCCAGCCCTAGTACTGACCCTGTCTCCTCTCTAGCCAGCTGACCAACATTCCTATACCGGACGCACACTGAAGCTCCATTCCTAATATCGGTCAGCGAGGGTTCGGGGGGTGGAAAAGGGGCTGCGAATGGGGGGGTGGGGGGGGATAGCGCAAAATAGCCCACCGGGGAGGAGCTACGAACAGAGCTATGTCATGAATATGTGGCAGTGTGCCTTAAAAGTAGACGCCGCAAGTGGGATGTTCCCCGTCCAGCCCCCCTGTTATATTGAGCCTAATCTTCTCTGAACATTTGTGTTAGTTCTCTAACACATATACTAAAATTGGAACGATACAGAGAAGATTAGCATGGCCCCTGCGCAAGGATGACACGCAAATTCGTGAAGCGTTCCTCATTTTCGTTAACCCTAGGGTTAGGGTGGTCTCACTTATAGCTAGGGTTAGCAAATTTTTTCCACTTAGGGGTTAAAATTGAGCTCAATGGGCTCACCTAGGGTAATGGCTCTCACTTTTGGCACTGTGTCAAAAAAAATCGATATCGCGATATATCGCGATACTTAGTTTCGCAATATCAGTATCGATTTTTATAGTTAAAAATTGATTTTTTTAAATTTTTAAATTTTGCTTTATAAACAGTGCAGAGAGACAGATATGAAATGGGGCAGAGAGGGAATGAAATGCAGAGAACAATCACGGGTCAGATTCAAACCCATGTCTGCTGTCAGGCCTGAGCCTCTAGGATACTGACTATTGAAGTTAGATCAATTTCGTTTATAAGAATACTTAAGATTCACTGTGTCAGAAAAGCACACTGATGTGTTTTCATTTTCAGTGTGCCCTGTACAGTTAGGATTTGTTATGTTGATGTTATGTCAGCTGCAGCAGTGTTTGATCATTTGCCAAAACCAAAAAAAGGAAGAAAAACAGTAAAGGAAGTTGTGAATTAAATAGTTTAGACTTAATTTGTCTGTGCAATTATCAATGTATTGTGCTGTTATCTTTGACGAGGCAACTTGTTTATGGAATATCGCAATATATCGTGATATATCAAGATACGCAATATACCGTGATATACCGCGATATATCGTTATATATCGTGATATATCGTATTGTGACCAGTGTATCGTGATACGTATCGTATCGCGAAGTCCTTGACGATACCCAGCCCTAGTACTGACCCTGTCTCCTCTCTAGCCAGCTGACCAACATTCCTATACCGGACGCACACTGAAGCTCCATTCCTAATATCGGTCAGCGAGGGTTCGGGGGGTGGAAAAGGGGCTGCGAATGGGGGGGTGGGGGGGGATAGCGCAAAATAGCCCACCGGGGAGGAGCTACGAACAGAGCTATGTCATGAATATGTGGCAGTGTGCCTTAAAAGTAGACGCCGCAAGTGGGATGTTCCCCGTCCAGCCCCCCTGTTATATTGAGCCTAATCTTCTCTGAACATTTGTGTTAGTTCTCTAACACATATACTAAAATTGGAACGATACAGAGAAGATTAGCATGGCCCCTGCGCAAGGATGACACGCAAATTCGTGAAGCGTTCCTCATTTTCGTTAACCCTAGGGTTAGGGTGGTCTCACTTATAGCTAGGGTTAGCAAATTTTTTCCACTTAGGGGTTAAAATTGAGCTCAATGGGCTCACCTAGGGTAATGGCTCTCACTTTTGGCACTGTGTCAAAAAAAATCGATATCGCGATATATCGCGATACTTAGTTTCGCAATATCAGTATCGATTTTTATAGTTAAAAATTGATTTTTTTAAATTTTTAAATTTTGCTTTATAAACAGTGCAGAGAGACAGATATGAAATGGGGCAGAGAGGGAATGAAATGCAGAGAACAATCACGGGTCAGATTCAAACCCATGTCTGCTGTCAGGCCTGAGCCTCTAGGATACTGACTATTGAAGTTAGATCAATTTCGTTTATAAGAATACTTAAGATTCACTGTGTCAGAAAAGCACACTGATGTGTTTTCATTTTCAGTGTGCCCTGTACAGTTAGGATTTGTTATGTTGATGTTATGTCAGCTGCAGCAGTGTTTGATCATTTGCCAAAACCAAAAAAAGGAAGAAAAACAGTAAAGGAAGTTGTGAATTAAATAGTTTAGACTTAATTTGTCTGTGCAATTATCAATGTATTGTGCTGTTATCTTTGACGAGGCAACTTGTTTATGGAATATCGCAATATATCGTGATATATCAAGATACGCAATATACCGTGATATACCGCGATATATCGTTATATATTGTGATATATCGTTATATATCGTGATATATCGTATTGTGACCAGTGTATCGTGATACGTATGGTATCGCGAAGTCCTTGACGATACCCAGCCCTAGTACTGACCCTGTCTCCTCTCTAGCCAGCTGACCAACATTCCTATACCGGACGCACACTGAAGCTCCATTCCTAATATCGGTCAGCGAGGGTTCGGGGGGTGGAAAAGGGGCTGCGAATGGGGGGGTGGGGGGGATAGCGCAAAATAGCCCACCGGGGAGGAGCTACGAACAGAGCTATGTCATGAATATGTGGCAGTGTGCCTTAAAAGTAGACGCCGCAAGTGGGATGTTCCCCGTCCAGCCCCCCTGTTATATTGAGCCTAATCTTCTCTGAACATTTGTGTTAGTTCTCTAACACATATACTAAAATTGGAACGATACAGAGAAGATTAGCATGGCCCCTGCGCAAGGATGACACGCAAATTCGTGAAGCGTTCCTCATTTTCGTTAACCCTAGGGTTAGGGTGGTCTCACTTATAGCTAGGGTTAGCAAATTTTTTCCACTTAGGCGTTAAAATTGAGCTCAATGGGCTCACCTAGGGTAATGGCTCTCACTTTTGGCACTGTGTCAAAAAAAATCGATACCGCGATATATCGCGATACTTAGTTTCGCAATATCAGTATCGATTTTTATAGTTAAAAATTGATTTTTTTAAATTTTTAAATTTTGCTTTATAAACAGTGCAGAGAGACAGATATGAAATGGGGCAGAGAGGGAATGAAATGCAGAGAACAATCACGGGTCAGATTCAAACCCATGTCTGCTGTCAGGCCTGAGCCTCTAGGATACTGACTATTGAAGTTAGATCAATTTCGTTTATAAGAATACTTAAGATTCACTGTGTCAGAAAAGCACACTGATGTGTTTTCATTTTCAGTGTGCCCTGTACAGTTAGGATTTGTTATGTTGATGTTATGTCAGCTGCAGCAGTGTTTGATCATTTGCCAAAACCAAAAAAAGGAAGAAAAACAGTAAAGGAAGTTGTGAATTAAATAGTTTAGACTTAATTTGTCTGTGCAATTATCAATGTATTGTGCTGTTATCTTTGACGAGGCAACTTGTTTATGGAATATCGCAATATATCGTGATATATCAAGATACGCAATATACCGTGATATACCGCGATATATCGTTATATATCGTGATATATCGTATTGTGACCAGTGTATCGTGATACGTATCGTATCGCGAAGTCCTTGACGATACCCAGCCCTAGTACTGACCCTGTCTCCTCTCTAGCCAGCTGACCAACATTCCTATACCGGACGCACACTGAAGCTCCATTCCTAATATCGGTCAGCGAGGGTTCGGGGGGTGGAAAAGGGGCTGCGAATGGGGGGGTGGGGGGGGATAGCGCAAAATAGCCCACCGGGGAGGAGCTACGAACAGAGCTATGTCATGAATATGTGGCAGTGTGCCTTAAAAGTAGACGCCGCAAGTGGGATGTTCCCCGTCCAGCCCCCCTGTTATATTGAGCCTAATCTTCTCTGAACATTTGTGTTAGTTCTCTAACACATATACTAAAATTGGAACGATACAGAGAAGATTAGCATGGCCCCTGCGCAAGGATGACACGCAAATTCGTGAAGCGTTCCTCATTTTCGTTAACCCTAGGGTTAGGGTGGTCTCACTTATAGCTAGGGTTAGCAAATTTTTTCCACTTAGGGGTTAAAATTGAGCTCAATGGGCTCACCTAGGGTAATGGCTCTCACTTTTGGCACTGTGTCAAAAAAAATCGATATCGCGATATATCGCGATACTTAGTTTCGCAATATCAGTATCGATTTTTATAGTTAAAAATTGATTTTTTTAAATTTTTAAATTTTGCTTTATAAACAGTGCAGAGAGACAGATATGAAATGGGGCAGAGAGGGAATGAAATGCAGAGAACAATCACGGGTCAGATTCAAACCCATGTCTGCTGTCAGGCCTGAGCCTCTAGGATACTGACTATTGAAGTTAGATCAATTTCGTTTATAAGAATACTTAAGATTCACTGTGTCAGAAAAGCACACTGATGTGTTTTCATTTTCAGTGTGCCCTGTACAGTTAGGATTTGTTATGTTGATGTTATGTCAGCTGCAGCAGTGTTTGATCATTTGCCAAAACCAAAAAAAGGAAGAAAAACAGTAAAGGAAGTTGTGAATTAAATAGTTTAGACTTAATTTGTCTGTGCAATTATCAATGTATTGTGCTGTTATCTTTGACGAGGCAACTTGTTTATGGAATATCGCAATATATCGTGATATATCAAGATACGCAATATACCGTGATATACCGCGATATATCGTTATATATCGTGATATATCGTATTGTGACCAGTGTATCGTGATACGTATCGTATCGCGAAGTCCTTGACGATACCCAGCCCTAGTACTGACCCTGTCTCCTCTCTAGCCAGCTGACCAACATTCCTATACCGGACGCACACTGAAGCTCCATTCCTAATATCGGTCAGCGAGGGTTCGGGGGGTGGAAAAGGGGCTGCGAATGGGGGGGTGGGGGGGGATAGCGCAAAATAGCCCACCGGGGAGGAGCTACGAACAGAGCTATGTCATGAATATGTGGCAGTGTGCCTTAAAAGTAGACGCCGCAAGTGGGATGTTCCCCGTCCAGCCCCCCTGTTATATTGAGCCTAATCTTCTCTGAACATTTGTGTTAGTTCTCTAACACATATACTAAAATTGGAACGATACAGAGAAGATTAGCATGGCCCCTGCGCAAGGATGACACGCAAATTCGTGAAGCGTTCCTCATTTTCGTTAACCCTAGGGTTAGGGTGGTCTCACTTATAGCTAGGGTTAGCAAATTTTTTCCACTTAGGGGTTAAAATTGAGCTCAATGGGCTCACCTAGGGTAATGGCTCTCACTTTTGGCACTGTGTCAAAAAAAATCGATATCGCGATATATCGCGATACTTAGTTTCGCAATATCAGTATCGATTTTTATAGTTAAAAATTGATTTTTTTAAATTTTTAAATTTTGCTTTATAAACAGTGCAGAGAGACAGATATGAAATGGGGCAGAGAGGGAATGAAATGCAGAGAACAATCACGGGTCAGATTCAAACCCATGTCTGCTGTCAGGCCTGAGCCTCTAGGATACTGACTATTGAAGTTAGATCAATTTCGTTTATAAGAATACTTAAGATTCACTGTGTCAGAAAAGCACACTGATGTGTTTTCATTTTCAGTGTGCCCTGTACAGTTAGGATTTGTTATGTTGATGTTATGTCAGCTGCAGCAGTGTTTGATCATTTGCCAAAACCAAAAAAAGGAAGAAAAACAGTAAAGGAAGTTGTGAATTAAATAGTTTAGACTTAATTTGTCTGTGCAATTATCAATGTATTGTGCTGTTATCTTTGACGAGGCAACTTGTTTATGGAATATCGCAATATATCGTGATATATCAAGATACGCAATATACCGTGATATACCGCGATATATCGTTATATATCGTGATATATCGTATTGTGACCTATCATCATGGAACCAAGTACCTTGGATTCCTTGGCCCCAGACCTTTCCAATGGTGTTTGACCCCGTGGAACCTTGGGAAATATTCGAAATCTTAGTTTGAATCTTTAAAATGGCCATATCTCCGGAACGGTAAGTTGTAGAGACTCGGGGACAACTCCAGTGTGTTCAACGTTGCCGAATTATGTCTGACGGAACTTGGTTTCAAGTCTCTAGGACCTACGGTTCTGGAGTTATAAGCGAAAACGTCGGCCCAATGGGAATGAATGGGCGTCATTGAAAATATCTCTAAGTGTTGAGTCCAAAAAAAAAAGTTCCCCCAGGAAGTGTCTAGGAGCACGTTTCAGGCCATTTTGAGTGGTCTGGTAATGGTCTGTGGTGAAGTTTTTTAAAAACCCTATGTAAAAGTTGGAATGTGAATGTGGAATATGGAAGTGGAATGTGGAATGTAAAATTAAAAATGTAAAACTCTCTGCACAGTCCTGTCAGAGCACTGAGGTCCTCTGACCAATGTATTCTAGACTGTCCCAGGTCTAAGCTGAAGAGCAGGGTTAGGGTTAGGGTTAGGGTTAGAGGGTTAGGGTTAGGGTTAGGGTTAGGGTTAGGGTTAGGGTTAGGGTTAGGGTTAGGTTATAGGGATAAATACGTCCTTCGAGACGCCTCTCAAGAATGTTTTTGCCAATAACTCTGGATAGGAATGCCTTATCATCATGGAACCAAGTTCCCTGGATTCCTTGGCCCCAGACCTTTCCAATGGTGTGTCGTTTGACCCCGTGGAACCTTGGGAAATATTCGAAATCTTAGTTTGAAACTTTAAAATGGCCATATCTCCGGAATGGTAAGTCGTAGAGACTTGATTTCAACTCTGGCGTGTTCAGCGACCCCAAATTAGGTCTGACGCCACCCACTTTCAAGTCTCTAGGACCTACGGTTCTGGAGTTATAAGCGAAAACGTCGGCCCAATGGGAATGAATGGGCGTCATTGAAAATATCTCTAAGTGTTGAGTCCAAAAAAAAAAGTTCCCCCAGGAAGTGTCTAGGAGCACGTTTCAGGCCATTTTGAGTGGTCTGGTAATGGTCTGTGGTGAAGTTTTCTAAAAACCCTATGTAAAAAGTTGGAATCGGAATGTGGAATCGGAAGTTGGAATGTGGAATCTGAATGTGGAATCTGAATGTGGAATGTGGAAGTTAGCACAGGTTATTAAGGTAAGCAAAGGTAAGGAAGGTAAGAAAATGGACTCTTTGGTCTGGCCCCTGGGAGCCCCACTGCAAATATGCAGTGGGGCTCCCAGGGGCACGCAAGCCCTCACGCCACGTCAAGGCAGAGTCCATGTGAGGGGATTTTTTTTTTTTTTTTTTTTTTTTTTTTTAAGGAACTGTGTACAATAAATCAGTAATGTGCCAATAAATGTGTGTAAGTGTCATGGATGTAGTGTGTGCATATGTAAATAAGTTAGGGTTAGGGTTAGGGTTAGGGTTAGGGTTAGGGTTAGGGTTAGGGTTAGGTTATAGGGATAAATACGTCCTTCGAGACGCCTCTCAAGAATGTTTTTGGGGTTAGGGTTAGGGTTAGGGTTAGGGTTAGGGTTAGGGTTAGGGTTAGGGTTAGGGTTAGGGTTAGGGGTTAGGGTTAGGGTTAGGTAGTTGAAGTTATCTCGATGACACCCCCTGCTTCATCCGACGACTGGGCAGTTGAAATGGGGTGCCAAAGGCAATGCACGGACCGTCGCACGTTGTCAGCAGCTTCTCATTCCATATTACCCACGTGATTTGTTTTCATGACTTAAATTGCCCTAAACAGGGTTCTGTATTTCTTGTCTTGAGTGTTTCATTACTTCTATGTTGAAAAGCATTCCGATCCTTTGGATTTATCCAGAGTGATTTGTTACTTGACTTAGGTTATTCTTTTGCCCTAAAAAGGGTTCTGTATTTCAGGACTTCAAATTGCCCTAAAAAGGGTTCTGTATTTCAGGTCTTCTTAGAATTTAACCAGAGTGATTAGTTACATGACTTCGGATTGCCCTAAAAAGGGTTCTGTATTTCAGGTCTTTTGAATTTATCCAGAGTGATTCGTTACATGACTTAGGATTGCCCTAGAAAGGGTTCTGTATTTCGGTCTTTAGAATTTGTCCAGAGCGATTTGTTACTTGATTTAGGATTGCCCCAGAAAGGGTTCTTTATTTCAGGTTTTTTGAGTATTTTTACTCTAGGTTTGAATAAACGTGTTTAAATAACTAGTTATTTTTGTGGATAAATCTTAAATTTAGGGATACATTTCTTCAGTAGTGGACCTCGGAATCACAGAGTGTTTCGGCCATTTCTCACTAGACACTCTCCTCCGAGGGAGGCCCCCCCCGTGGTGATCAAATCACGGGGTGTATCCGGTTTTATGCCAATTGTATTCTAAATTTCCTGGTTTTTGATCTTCCCATATCGGGTTTTGGTAGGAACTTTGAGAGAGTTTTGTTAAAGTAGAATCATGTCAGCCTTTATTGGATAAATTTGTCGTTATCGGGTTAGGGTTAGGGTTAGGGTTAGGGTTAGGGTTAGGGTTAGGGTTAGGGGTTAGGGTTAGGGTTAGGGTTAGGGTTAGGGTTTAGGGTTAGGGTTAGGGTTAGGGTTGGGTTAGGGTTAGGGTTAGGGTTAGGGTTAGGGTTAGGGTTAGGGTTAGGGTTAGGGTTAGGGTTAGGGTTGGGTTAGGGTTAGGGTTAGGGTTAGGGTTAGGGTTAGGGTTAGGGTTAGGGTTAGGGTTAGGGGGTTAGGGTTAGGGTTAGGGTTAGGGTTAGGGTTAGGGTTAGGGTTAGGGTTAGGGTTAGGGTGGGGTTAGGGTTTGGGTTAAGAGGTTCCTTTGTTGGAATATTGTTGCACAGGCCTATTGATCTAAAAACGGGAGTGGTGTTGGTGGTGCGGTTGAAAAGCTCTGCCCCTTCACCCGGGAGACCAGGGTTCGATTCCCAGGCAGGGTGTCTCTGCAGTGGACAGAAGAAGAGGGTGCTGCTGACCAGGGTTAAATAAAAAGTTAAAACAACTTCAACAATGATTTAAAATTGCTAAGAGTAGTTAGAAAATAAAATAATTAAAAAGTTAAAATAATTAAAAAATACTAAGAAGGCAAGAAAAACTTAGCATGTGCGGGGCGGGGGCTGTGGTCAGCAGCGTGGATGCTCCAGGGTGGGAAGAAAAGGGTGCTGCTGACCAGGATCAAATAAAACGTTAAAACAACTTGAATAAAGATTTGGAAATGGTATATATATAAAAAAAAAAAAAAATCAGAACAGCTAAAATAGTGAGAGTTAAAAAAAATGTATTAGCATAATTTGAATTAAAAAAAAAAAAAAAAAAAAAAAAAAAAAAACAATCATGTTGGGAGCGGGGCGGGGGCTGTGGTCAGCAGCATGGATGCTCCAGGATGGGAAGAAGTGGGGGAATGGATTATTGTTGAAGAGGATGGTTATTTGTCATTGAGGCCTTTTGGTATGGTGGTGTCCAGTTTGTGTATCCATATTTTTTCCGCCCTCTTCCTCTGTCCGGTGGTCCAACGGTTGTTAGATTCTGTTCCGGATATGATGAGGTTGGTAACGGGATGTTGTTGGAAATGAGTGACCAATGGGGTGGTGAGCTTACCTTCCCTAATATTGTAAAGGTGTTGTTTGAGCCGGGTGAGGATGGTGTGTTTGGTTTCCCCGATGTAATGTTTATTGCAGATGGTACAGGAGATGATATAAATTACGTTGCTGGTGTTGAGGGTGAAAGAACCAAGGGTGGGGTATTGTTGCTGACTGTGTGGGTTGATAATGAATTTTCTATTTTTGTACAGGGTGCTGTGCTGTGTGGTGTCGGGGGGTCTATGGTCACTATATTTGGAGCGGATGAGGATGTTCTGGAGGCTGGGGTTCTTTCTATAGGCTGAGATGGTGTTATGGTTAGTGAAAGCCGGGTGTTGTGCGAGTGTTTGATTATAATTTTGTTTGACTGTGTGGTGTAGACGGGTTATTCTGTGGGAGAAGGTGGAGACAAAGGGGAGGATGCGTGTGGGCTCTGAAGGGGTGGAGACAGCTGGTTGTGGTGGTGAGTGTGAAGTGGGGTCGGAGCGGTCCCCAACCAAAGAGGGGGGGAGGTTAGGATTAGGGGTAGGTTGGGGGGCAGGATACAAACCCGGTTTAGGGTATGGGGCAGGAAGGTTAGGGTCAGGGGTGGGGTGGGGGGGAGGATACAGACCCGGTTTAGGGGAGGGGGAGGGGAGGTTAGGGTTAGGGTGAGGGGTGGGGTGGGGGGCAGGATGCAGACCCGGATTAGGGTAGGGGGAGGGGAAGTTGGGCTTAGGGTGGGGGGTGGGGTGGGGGGCAGGATACAGACCCGGTTTAGGGTAGGGGGGGATGAGGTTGGGGTTAAGGTCCAGGGGTTTGGGTGGGGATCGCTCCGAGTTGGTGACCTGAGGCTGAGTGGGGTGTGTGGGGGAGCGAGTGGGAGCGAGGGCGGCCAAGGTGGTGTTTTTTATTGTCCGGAGAAAGCGTTTGCTGTAGCGTCTGGTGCGGAGGGAATTGAAAAGAATTTGGATGGAGTGGTCCAGGTCTGATTGTAGAGATGAAATGCGGTGAAAACGGATGATTTGAGATTTTATGATGCCTTTAAATGTGTGCTTTGGATGATAACTGTTTTTGTGGAGGAGTGCATGTGTGTCTGTTGGTTTAAAAAAGGTTTTAGTTAGCAGATGGGTGTGGGTGGTGTCTGACGGTTGGAAGAATACTGTGGTGTCGAGGAAATTTACTTGTACCGGATCTATGATGTATTTTACTGTGATTGAGGGATGGTGGTGGTTGAGGGTGTTGATGAATGGTTGAAAGAGGGAGATGTGGTGAGTCCAGATTCCAAAAATGTCATCCAAGTAGCGGAGGTAAAGAAGGGGTTTATGGGTGCAGGGTTAGGGTTCTGGACTCCAGGAGTCCAGAAGCTCCTGCGTGAATAATGGAAGCCAATAGTGGGGAAAATGAAGACTATATGAGTGAAATGGATGGATGTGAATTTAGGATTAGGCATAAGGCCCGAATGGTTAGGTTTAGAGTAAGGGGAAGGGAAGGTGTTAACCTCCACTAATAAATAATAATAATAACAATCTAATTGGGGGGTCTGTGACTTAGGATTAGGCACGTAGGGATACTGTGCACCAATACAAAAATTGCCACGTCAATGGACTATATTGGACCCGTGGCCGATGTGGACCATAGCGGGTAGAGGGTGATCATCATGGATATCGTGAGTGGTGACATGCTTCGTACAGGCCTTTCAGAAACATCATTTTCCTATAGTCATATGTAAGCATATTATGCATTTACACAGTAGGTATACGTGATAGATATTGAAATAAATATAACTATGTCCCAATGTCATGTAGGTGGTGATACTTTACATGAGATGGACATGCAAAATAGAACAAAAAGAAATAAAAATAACTTTAGATAGCGGTGGTGGACACCAGAGTGTTACCTCAATATATAGGAACATATATCACACAGTTATATCAGGATGACATGTATGGTAATAATACTTGACATGAAAAGGATGTGGAAAACTGAACAAAATGAAAAAAAATTAACTTCAAATATAGAGAGGTGACAATGGCAGTGTACAGCCCATCTACATATGTTACTATATCCCAATGTCATGCACGATGGTAATCCTTTACATGAGATGGATATGTGAAATAGAACAAAGAAAAACAAAATTAACTTTGGATTAGTGGTGGTGGACACAAGAGTGTTACCTGAATATATAGAAACATATATTACATAGCTATATCCCAATGACATGTATGGTAATGATACTTTACATGAGATGGAGATGGAAAACTGAAAAAAGAGAAATAAAACAAACTTGAGATATAGAAAGGTAGATGTGACAGTGATCGCTCAATCTATGTGTCTGACTATATCTCAATGACACGTACGGTGGTAATACTGTACATGCAATGGACATGGAAAAGTGAAAAAAGAGAAATAAAAGTAACTTCAGGTTTGAGGTGGTAGACACAAAAGTGTTCCCTCGTAACCAACATGACTAAGACACTACCCGGGGAGACCGCCGGATAATGTCACTCGATGTGGAAATAAATATTATGACAAAACATAAAAACAGCACTGACGGGGTTAGGTTAAGAGAGGACAGCAGACAGTCAAAGACTGCCCACTGGTTAGTGTACTCGCTAATATCTATGTATGTAATGATATCTATCTCCTATCAAGGCCTGGTGGTATTAGAGTAGGAATGATGATATTTTTTTATATATTATTTAATAATTATATTATTAATTGTTGTTAGATGTACAGTTTTTAATTTTTGTGTTTGTTTCAACTTGAATTGTAGACACAATATTATTTATAAATATATATATACTATAAGGAGTCTAGTTTTAGTTAGTATATATTGTATCTAATTGTTTTTCTAATCTGTAGGAGCTGTGGGCTTGTCTAAAAGAAGACCAAGAGCACCCTCTGGTGGATGAAACCTGGCACAGCACTCCCATAATAACTCCAAAATCCTCCTGTACAATACAGAAATTGGAGAATTGTTCTTGTCATTGAAAGGTGTTTTTGACCGACTATGTGTAATGGTCTATCTTAGTCTAACTATCAGACTGGACACATCCATCGTAAATAGACATATAGTGGAATGCGCAGTAGTTGGATCTTATAGAAAAGATAATAGGCGTCAATTTTGTAGCTGAATTGCATAGTCAAATAGGTGTCTATTTTGTAGCTGGATTACATTCTAGAATAGGATGCACTTATGTCTCCACAGAATGTAAGTTGGGAGATACATAAAGTATCCGTGATAAAACTCCACATGTAAAAGTAACCTATGGCAGATGGAGATTAAGTTAAGGCAAGTAGGTAAACGGTTAGGACTGGGGAGGTATGTGGTGATGTTAAAGAGGTATAAACACATCCTATATAGCAAGGCATAGATAGACAGTACTAGGGGTAAGTGGCCAAACAGAAGAGGTCATGACAGGTCCTATAATGGATGATCATCATGGGGAATGTAGTAAGACGTCAACAATATTGTCTACACGTATTGCCCGATAAGGATTCATAATAGTGTAATGGACATATATATATTTTCATACTTAACCTAACATATCCTCTCAATAAAGCATTCCCTTGTAAGAACCCGACACGAACACATAACTGCAGAAGCACGCCTATTCCCTCCCACTGCTGAAAATACGAAAGAACATGGATGTGCTGAACTCTGTATATCCACTAAAGTACACTAATCACCCAGTCACAAGCCAAGCCTGTAAGGTGTAAACAAAATATGACAGTCTTGCTCATAGGCCCAAGAAAGTGGGATTGAATGTGATGGTGGTAATATTCTAGTAATAATAGTGCTTAAGGTCAAATATTGAGCGATGGTAATAATGATATAGTAATAATAGTGCTTAGAGTCGAATTATGAGCTAACCTCCAGGAATAAGAAGAGGGGAATAAAACCCTTAAATGGAAAAACAGCTGAGAGGCATAACGTCTTCTAAATAGGATATACCTCTATAACAGTAATTAAGGCTCTTTAAGGCAAATGGAGGTGTTCTGATTCTAATATGGGTCTGACAGGTATATAGATTTCACATGTGATGGTGATAATATTCTAGTGATAATAGTGTTAGAGTCAATATTAAGCGATAGTAATCATAATATAGTAATAATAGTGTTTAGGGTCAAATTATGAGCTAGCCTCCAGGAATAAGGGGAGGGGAATAAAAACCTTAAATGGAAAAACAGCTGAAAGGCATGACGTCATCTAAATAGGCTACCCCTCTATGACAGTGATTTACGCCCTTTAAGGCAATGGAGGTGTTCTATTTCTAATATAGGTATGACAGGTATATGAATTTCACAGTCCCAATGTAAAACCTGGATTCCCCCGATGGGGTTAAGCCAAGCAGAAGGAGGAGGGATAGATATCTTCAGTGGAGAAACAGCTGGTAGGCATGACGTAGTCTCCAAGTAGAATGTCCCTCTGTGGTGGTATTGCAAACCTGGCAGGACAAGTGGAGGTCTTCTTCTTCTCATCTGGAACTTCAGTAGAGACGCCGTAGGTAGGAATGACGTCATCTCCAGGTAAGTTGTCCCTCTGTGGTGGTGATGCAAACCTTGTCGGGCAGGTGGAGGTATTCATGGCAGTGGTCGTCATTACACAGTATGGAGTGATGTTAGGACCTCGGTGCTTGCCATAGCGCAGGTTCGTGCCCAAGATTTGGGTAATCGTACCTGGTTCCGGGATTGTCCGGTGAAGGACAAGATCTTCCAAGGCCCCATCTGACCACTGGCGCGTAAAATGGCGCACATTCAGCCTCGCGGCCGCCGCCATTTTTGTAGTTTTTGCGGACCTCATGGCCGCCATTTTTGTAGTCCTAACGGATCTCGTGGCTCTCCGTGAATAAAGTTCAGTTGGTTGGTATAAAGAGATCAAACACGGCTCCCACCAGCTCCCTCGCCCAGGACCCCAGTCCAATGATATGGGTAGCAATGTTCATCCATTAGGGTTAAGTTTCCTCGTCAGTAAATATTCTTAGATTGCGAAAAAAATTCGAAAAAAGATCGGAAAATGATGTTAATCAAAAGGATTTGTTTATTTACAGTTGCAATTAACGGCGGGACGTTTCGGTTACAAAAAAACCTTCATCAGCCTAGCAATCTTGAGAAAGTACCTGTACGAGCGCTAATTGGTGTGCTTCCAGCATGAAGACCAGAGTGAAAGAGGGAGATGAAGGCGGGGGTTGGGCGGATATACCTTTCACCCCGTGACCTCTAAAGTTGGCGATATCCCGGACGAATTAAAAGTAAAGAAATAAAATTTCCCAAGGGGAAAGGGATTAGAAAAATGTCTAGACCCCAGAGGGGGGCGCAGACCTAAAAAATAAAATTATATTAAACTGGATATAAACTAATTGTAAAAAATTGGACCGGAAATGGTTGCATTCAGGGGCCCTCGGAAATTTGAAGAAAAGGTGGTTTGAGCCGGTGAATGGTTGCATTCAGGGACTCCAGGAGTCCAGAAGCTCCTGCGTGAATAATGGAAGCCAATAGTGGGGAAAATGAAGACTATATGAGTGAAATGGATGGATGTGAATTTAGGATTAGGCATAAGGCCCGAATGGTTAGGTTTAGAGTAAGGGGAAGGGAAGGTGTTAACCTCCACTAATAAATAATAATAATAACAATCTAATTGGGGGGTCTGTGACTTAGGATTAGGCACGTAGGGATACTGTGCACCAATACAAAAATTGCCACGTCAATGGACTATATTGGACCCGTGGCCGATGTGGACCATAGCGGGTAGAGGGTGATCATCATGGATATCGTGAGTGGTGACATGCTTCGTACAGGCCTTTCAGAAACATCATTTTCCTATAGTCATATGTAAGCATATTATGCATTTACACAGTAGGTATACGTGATAGATATTGAAATAAATATAACTATGTCCCAATGTCATGTAGGTGGTGATACTTTACATGAGATGGACATGCAAAATAGAACAAAAAGAAATAAAAATAACTTTAGATAGCGGTGGTGGACACCAGAGTGTTACCTCAATATATAGGAACATATATCACACAGTTATATCAGGATGACATGTATGGTAATAATACTTGACATGAAAAGGATGTGGAAAACTGAACAAAATGAAAAAAAATTAACTTCAAATATAGAGAGGTGACAATGGCAGTGTACAGCCCATCTACATATGTTACTATATCCCAATGTCATGCACGATGGTAATCCTTTACATGAGATGGATATGTGAAATAGAACAAAGAAAAACAAAATTAACTTTGGATTAGTGGTGGTGGACACAAGAGTGTTACCTGAATATATAGAAACATATATTACATAGCTATATCCCAATGACATGTATGGTAATGATACTTTACATGAGATGGAGATGGAAAACTGAAAAAAGAGAAATAAAACAAACTTGAGATATAGAAAGGTAGATGTGACAGTGATCGCTCAATCTATGTGTCTGACTATATCTCAATGACACGTACGGTGGTAATACTGTACATGCAATGGACATGGAAAAGTGAAAAAAGAGAAATAAAAGTAACTTCAGGTTTGAGGTGGTAGACACAAAAGTGTTCCCTCGTAACCAACATGACTAAGACACTACCCGGGGAGACCGCCGGATAATGTCACTCGATGTGGAAATAAATATTATGACAAAACATAAAAACAGCACTGACGGGGTTAGGTTAAGAGAGGACAGCAGACAGTCAAAGACTGCCCACTGGTTAGTGTACTCGCTAATATCTATGTATGTAATGATATCTATCTCCTATCAAGGCCTGGTGGTATTAGAGTAGGAATGATGATATTTTTTTATATATTATTTAATAATTATATTATTAATTGTTGTTAGATGTACAGTTTTTAATTTTTGTGTTTGTTTCAACTTGAATTGTAGACACAATATTATTTATAAATATATATATACTATAAGGAGTCTAGTTTTAGTTAGTATATATTGTATCTAATTGTTTTTCTAATCTGTAGGAGCTGTGGGCTTGTCTAAAAGAAGACCAAGAGCACCCTCTGGTGGATGAAACCTGGCACAGCACTCCCATAATAACTCCAAAATCCTCCTGTACAATACAGAAATTGGAGAATTGTTCTTGTCATTGAAAGGTGTTTTTGACCGACTATGTGTAATGGTCTATCTTAGTCTAACTATCAGACTGGACACATCCATCGTAAATAGACATATAGTGGAATGCGCAGTAGTTGGATCTTATAGAAAAGATAATAGGCGTCAATTTTGTAGCTGAATTGCATAGTCAAATAGGTGTCTATTTTGTAGCTGGATTACATTCTAGAATAGGATGCACTTATGTCTCCACAGAATGTAAGTTGGGAGATACATAAAGTATCCGTGATAAAACTCCACATGTAAAAGTAACCTATGGCAGATGGAGATTAAGTTAAGGCAAGTAGGTAAACGGTTAGGACTGGGGAGGTATGTGGTGATGTTAAAGAGGTATAAACACATCCTATATAGCAAGGCATAGATAGACAGTACTAGGGGTAAGTGGCCAAACAGAAGAGGTCATGACAGGTCCTATAATGGATGATCATCATGGGGAATGTAGTAAGACGTCAACAATATTGTCTACACGTATTGCCCGATAAGGATTCATAATAGTGTAATGGACATATATATATTTTCATACTTAACCTAACATATCCTCTCAATAAAGCATTCCCTTGTAAGAACCCGACACGAACACATAACTGCAGAAGCACGCCTATTCCCTCCCACTGCTGAAAATACGAAAGAACATGGATGTGCTGAACTCTGTATATCCACTAAAGTACACTAATCACCCAGTCACAAGCCAAGCCTGTAAGGTGTAAACAAAATATGACAGTCTTGCTCATAGGCCCAAGAAAGTGGGATTGAATGTGATGGTGGTAATATTCTAGTAATAATAGTGCTTAAGGTCAAATATTGAGCGATGGTAATAATGATATAGTAATAATAGTGCTTAGAGTCGAATTATGAGCTAACCTCCAGGAATAAGAAGAGGGGAATAAAACCCTTAAATGGAAAAACAGCTGAGAGGCATAACGTCTTCTAAATAGGATATACCTCTATAACAGTAATTAAGGCTCTTTAAGGCAAATGGAGGTGTTCTGATTCTAATATGGGTCTGACAGGTATATAGATTTCACATGTGATGGTGATAATATTCTAGTGATAATAGTGTTAGAGTCAATATTAAGCGATAGTAATCATAATATAGTAATAATAGTGTTTAGGGTCAAATTATGAGCTAGCCTCCAGGAATAAGGGGAGGGGAATAAAAACCTTAAATGGAAAAACAGCTGAAAGGCATGACGTCATCTAAATAGGCTACCCCTCTATGACAGTGATTTACGCCCTTTAAGGCAATGGAGGTGTTCTATTTCTAATATAGGTATGACAGGTATATGAATTTCACAGTCCCAATGTAAAACCTGGATTCCCCCGATGGGGTTAAGCCAAGCAGAAGGAGGAGGGATAGATATCTTCAGTGGAGAAACAGCTGGTAGGCATGACGTAGTCTCCAAGTAGAATGTCCCTCTGTGGTGGTATTGCAAACCTGGCAGGACAAGTGGAGGTCTTCTTCTTCTCATCTGGAACTTCAGTAGAGACGCCGTAGGTAGGAATGACGTCATCTCCAGGTAAGTTGTCCCTCTGTGGTGGTGATGCAAACCTTGTCGGGCAGGTGGAGGTATTCATGGCAGTGGTCGTCATTACACAGTATGGAGTGATGTTAGGACCTCGGTGCTTGCCATAGCGCAGGTTCGTGCCCAAGATTTGGGTAATCGTACCTGGTTCCGGGATTGTCCGGTGAAGGACAAGATCTTCCAAGGCCCCATCTGACCACTGGCGCGTAAAATGGCGCACATTCAGCCTCGCGGCCGCCGCCATTTTTGTAGTTTTTGCGGACCTCATGGCCGCCATTTTTGTAGTCCTAACGGATCTCGTGGCTCTCCGTGAATAAAGTTCAGTTGGTTGGTATAAAGAGATCAAACACGGCTCCCACCAGCTCCCTCGCCCAGGACCCCAGTCCAATGATATGGGTAGCAATGTTCATCCATTAGGGTTAAGTTTCCTCGTCAGTAAATATTCTTAGATTGCGAAAAAAATTCGAAAAAAGATCGGAAAATGATGTTAATCAAAAGGATTTGTTTATTTACAGTTGCAATTAACGGCGGGACGTTTCGGTTACAAAAAAACCTTCATCAGCCTAGCAATCTTGAGAAAGTACCTGTACGAGCGCTAATTGGTGTGCTTCCAGCATGAAGACCAGAGTGAAAGAGGGAGATGAAGGCGGGGGTTGGGCGGATATACCTTTCACCCCGTGACCTCTAAAGTTGGCGATATCCCGGACGAATTAAAAGTAAAGAAATAAAATTTCCCAAGGGGAAAGGGATTAGAAAAATGTCTAGACCCCAGAGGGGGGCGCAGACCTAAAAAATAAAATTATATTAAACTGGATATAAACTAATTGTAAAAAATTGGACCGGAAATGGTTGCATTCAGGGGCCCTCGGAAATTTGAAGAAAAGGTGGTTTGAGCCGGTGAATGGTTGCATTCAGGGACTCCAGGAGTCCAGAAGCTCCTGCGTGAATAATGGAAGCCAATAGTGGGGAAAATGAAGACTATATGAGTGAAATGGATGGATGTGAATTTAGGATTAGGCATAAGGCCCGAATGGTTAGGTTTAGAGTAAGGGGAAGGGAAGGTGTTAACCTCCACTAATAAATAATAATAATAACAATCTAATTGGGGGGTCTGTGACTTAGGATTAGGCACGTAGGGATACTGTGCACCAATACAAAAATTGCCACGTCAATGGACTATATTGGACCCGTGGCCGATGTGGACCATAGCGGGTAGAGGGTGATCATCATGGATATCGTGAGTGGTGACATGCTTCGTACAGGCCTTTCAGAAACATCATTTTCCTATAGTCATATGTAAGCATATTATGCATTTACACAGTAGGTATACGTGATAGATATTGAAATAAATATAACTATGTCCCAATGTCATGTAGGTGGTGATACTTTACATGAGATGGACATGCAAAATAGAACAAAAAGAAATAAAAATAACTTTAGATAGCGGTGGTGGACACCAGAGTGTTACCTCAATATATAGGAACATATATCACACAGTTATATCAGGATGACATGTATGGTAATAATACTTGACATGAAAAGGATGTGGAAAACTGAACAAAATGAAAAAAAATTAACTTCAAATATAGAGAGGTGACAATGGCAGTGTACAGCCCATCTACATATGTTACTATATCCCAATGTCATGCACGATGGTAATCCTTTACATGAGATGGATATGTGAAATAGAACAAAGAAAAACAAAATTAACTTTGGATTAGTGGTGGTGGACACAAGAGTGTTACCTGAATATATAGAAACATATATTACATAGCTATATCCCAATGACATGTATGGTAATGATACTTTACATGAGATGGAGATGGAAAACTGAAAAAAGAGAAATAAAACAAACTTGAGATATAGAAAGGTAGATGTGACAGTGATCGCTCAATCTATGTGTCTGACTATATCTCAATGACACGTACGGTGGTAATACTGTACATGCAATGGACATGGAAAAGTGAAAAAAGAGAAATAAAAGTAACTTCAGGTTTGAGGTGGTAGACACAAAAGTGTTCCCTCGTAACCAACATGACTAAGACACTACCCGGGGAGACCGCCGGATAATGTCACTCGATGTGGAAATAAATATTATGACAAAACATAAAAACAGCACTGACGGGGTTAGGTTAAGAGAGGACAGCAGACAGTCAAAGACTGCCCACTGGTTAGTGTACTCGCTAATATCTATGTATGTAATGATATCTATCTCCTATCAAGGCCTGGTGGTATTAGAGTAGGAATGATGATATTTTTTTATATATTATTTAATAATTATATTATTAATTGTTGTTAGATGTACAGTTTTTAATTTTTGTGTTTGTTTCAACTTGAATTGTAGACACAATATTATTTATAAATATATATATACTATAAGGAGTCTAGTTTTAGTTAGTATATATTGTATCTAATTGTTTTTCTAATCTGTAGGAGCTGTGGGCTTGTCTAAAAGAAGACCAAGAGCACCCTCTGGTGGATGAAACCTGGCACAGCACTCCCATAATAACTCCAAAATCCTCCTGTACAATACAGAAATTGGAGAATTGTTCTTGTCATTGAAAGGTGTTTTTGACCGACTATGTGTAATGGTCTATCTTAGTCTAACTATCAGACTGGACACATCCATCGTAAATAGACATATAGTGGAATGCGCAGTAGTTGGATCTTATAGAAAAGATAATAGGCGTCAATTTTGTAGCTGAATTGCATAGTCAAATAGGTGTCTATTTTGTAGCTGGATTACATTCTAGAATAGGATGCACTTATGTCTCCACAGAATGTAAGTTGGGAGATACATAAAGTATCCGTGATAAAACTCCACATGTAAAAGTAACCTATGGCAGATGGAGATTAAGTTAAGGCAAGTAGGTAAACGGTTAGGACTGGGGAGGTATGTGGTGATGTTAAAGAGGTATAAACACATCCTATATAGCAAGGCATAGATAGACAGTACTAGGGGTAAGTGGCCAAACAGAAGAGGTCATGACAGGTCCTATAATGGATGATCATCATGGGGAATGTAGTAAGACGTCAACAATATTGTCTACACGTATTGCCCGATAAGGATTCATAATAGTGTAATGGACATATATATATTTTCATACTTAACCTAACATATCCTCTCAATAAAGCATTCCCTTGTAAGAACCCGACACGAACACATAACTGCAGAAGCACGCCTATTCCCTCCCACTGCTGAAAATACGAAAGAACATGGATGTGCTGAACTCTGTATATCCACTAAAGTACACTAATCACCCAGTCACAAGCCAAGCCTGTAAGGTGTAAACAAAATATGACAGTCTTGCTCATAGGCCCAAGAAAGTGGGATTGAATGTGATGGTGGTAATATTCTAGTAATAATAGTGCTTAAGGTCAAATATTGAGCGATGGTAATAATGATATAGTAATAATAGTGCTTAGAGTCGAATTATGAGCTAACCTCCAGGAATAAGAAGAGGGGAATAAAACCCTTAAATGGAAAAACAGCTGAGAGGCATAACGTCTTCTAAATAGGATATACCTCTATAACAGTAATTAAGGCTCTTTAAGGCAAATGGAGGTGTTCTGATTCTAATATGGGTCTGACAGGTATATAGATTTCACATGTGATGGTGATAATATTCTAGTGATAATAGTGTTAGAGTCAATATTAAGCGATAGTAATCATAATATAGTAATAATAGTGTTTAGGGTCAAATTATGAGCTAGCCTCCAGGAATAAGGGGAGGGGAATAAAAACCTTAAATGGAAAAACAGCTGAAAGGCATGACGTCATCTAAATAGGCTACCCCTCTATGACAGTGATTTACGCCCTTTAAGGCAATGGAGGTGTTCTATTTCTAATATAGGTATGACAGGTATATGAATTTCACAGTCCCAATGTAAAACCTGGATTCCCCCGATGGGGTTAAGCCAAGCAGAAGGAGGAGGGATAGATATCTTCAGTGGAGAAACAGCTGGTAGGCATGACGTAGTCTCCAAGTAGAATGTCCCTCTGTGGTGGTATTGCAAACCTGGCAGGACAAGTGGAGGTCTTCTTCTTCTCATCTGGAACTTCAGTAGAGACGCCGTAGGTAGGAATGACGTCATCTCCAGGTAAGTTGTCCCTCTGTGGTGGTGATGCAAACCTTGTCGGGCAGGTGGAGGTATTCATGGCAGTGGTCGTCATTACACAGTATGGAGTGATGTTAGGACCTCGGTGCTTGCCATAGCGCAGGTTCGTGCCCAAGATTTGGGTAATCGTACCTGGTTCCGGGATTGTCCGGTGAAGGACAAGATCTTCCAAGGCCCCATCTGACCACTGGCGCGTAAAATGGCGCACATTCAGCCTCGCGGCCGCCGCCATTTTTGTAGTTTTTGCGGACCTCATGGCCGCCATTTTTGTAGTCCTAACGGATCTCGTGGCTCTCCGTGAATAAAGTTCAGTTGGTTGGTATAAAGAGATCAAACACGGCTCCCACCAGCTCCCTCGCCCAGGACCCCAGTCCAATGATATGGGTAGCAATGTTCATCCATTAGGGTTAAGTTTCCTCGTCAGTAAATATTCTTAGATTGCGAAAAAAATTCGAAAAAAGATCGGAAAATGATGTTAATCAAAAGGATTTGTTTATTTACAGTTGCAATTAACGGCGGGACGTTTCGGTTACAAAAAAACCTTCATCAGCCTAGCAATCTTGAGAAAGTACCTGTACGAGCGCTAATTGGTGTGCTTCCAGCATGAAGACCAGAGTGAAAGAGGGAGATGAAGGCGGGGGTTGGGCGGATATACCTTTCACCCCGTGACCTCTAAAGTTGGCGATATCCCGGACGAATTAAAAGTAAAGAAATAAAATTTCCCAAGGGGAAAGGGATTAGAAAAATGTCTAGACCCCAGAGGGGGGCGCAGACCTAAAAAATAAAATTATATTAAACTGGATATAAACTAATTGTAAAAAATTGGACCGGAAATGGTTGCATTCAGGGGCCCTCGGAAATTTGAAGAAAAGGTGGTTTGAGCCGGTGAATGGTTGCATTCAGGGACTCCAGGAGTCCAGAAGCTCCTGCGTGAATAATGGAAGCCAATAGTGGGGAAAATGAAGACTATATGAGTGAAATGGATGGATGTGAATTTAGGATTAGGCATAAGGCCCGAATGGTTAGGTTTAGAGTAAGGGGAAGGGAAGGTGTTAACCTCCACTAATAAATAATAATAATAACAATCTAATTGGGGGGTCTGTGACTTAGGATTAGGCACGTAGGGATACTGTGCACCAATACAAAAATTGCCACGTCAATGGACTATATTGGACCCGTGGCCGATGTGGACCATAGCGGGTAGAGGGTGATCATCATGGATATCGTGAGTGGTGACATGCTTCGTACAGGCCTTTCAGAAACATCATTTTCCTATAGTCATATGTAAGCATATTATGCATTTACACAGTAGGTATACGTGATAGATATTGAAATAAATATAACTATGTCCCAATGTCATGTAGGTGGTGATACTTTACATGAGATGGACATGCAAAATAGAACAAAAAGAAATAAAAATAACTTTAGATAGCGGTGGTGGACACCAGAGTGTTACCTCAATATATAGGAACATATATCACACAGTTATATCAGGATGACATGTATGGTAATAATACTTGACATGAAAAGGATGTGGAAAACTGAACAAAATGAAAAAAAATTAACTTCAAATATAGAGAGGTGACAATGGCAGTGTACAGCCCATCTACATATGTTACTATATCCCAATGTCATGCACGATGGTAATCCTTTACATGAGATGGATATGTGAAATAGAACAAAGAAAAACAAAATTAACTTTGGATTAGTGGTGGTGGACACAAGAGTGTTACCTGAATATATAGAAACATATATTACATAGCTATATCCCAATGACATGTATGGTAATGATACTTTACATGAGATGGAGATGGAAAACTGAAAAAAGAGAAATAAAACAAACTTGAGATATAGAAAGGTAGATGTGACAGTGATCGCTCAATCTATGTGTCTGACTATATCTCAATGACACGTACGGTGGTAATACTGTACATGCAATGGACATGGAAAAGTGAAAAAAGAGAAATAAAAGTAACTTCAGGTTTGAGGTGGTAGACACAAAAGTGTTCCCTCGTAACCAACATGACTAAGACACTACCCGGGGAGACCGCCGGATAATGTCACTCGATGTGGAAATAAATATTATGACAAAACATAAAAACAGCACTGACGGGGTTAGGTTAAGAGAGGACAGCAGACAGTCAAAGACTGCCCACTGGTTAGTGTACTCGCTAATATCTATGTATGTAATGATATCTATCTCCTATCAAGGCCTGGTGGTATTAGAGTAGGAATGATGATATTTTTTTATATATTATTTAATAATTATATTATTAATTGTTGTTAGATGTACAGTTTTTAATTTTTGTGTTTGTTTCAACTTGAATTGTAGACACAATATTATTTATAAATATATATATACTATAAGGAGTCTAGTTTTAGTTAGTATATATTGTATCTAATTGTTTTTCTAATCTGTAGGAGCTGTGGGCTTGTCTAAAAGAAGACCAAGAGCACCCTCTGGTGGATGAAACCTGGCACAGCACTCCCATAATAACTCCAAAATCCTCCTGTACAATACAGAAATTGGAGAATTGTTCTTGTCATTGAAAGGTGTTTTTGACCGACTATGTGTAATGGTCTATCTTAGTCTAACTATCAGACTGGACACATCCATCGTAAATAGACATATAGTGGAATGCGCAGTAGTTGGATCTTATAGAAAAGATAATAGGCGTCAATTTTGTAGCTGAATTGCATAGTCAAATAGGTGTCTATTTTGTAGCTGGATTACATTCTAGAATAGGATGCACTTATGTCTCCACAGAATGTAAGTTGGGAGATACATAAAGTATCCGTGATAAAACTCCACATGTAAAAGTAACCTATGGCAGATGGAGATTAAGTTAAGGCAAGTAGGTAAACGGTTAGGACTGGGGAGGTATGTGGTGATGTTAAAGAGGTATAAACACATCCTATATAGCAAGGCATAGATAGACAGTACTAGGGGTAAGTGGCCAAACAGAAGAGGTCATGACAGGTCCTATAATGGATGATCATCATGGGGAATGTAGTAAGACGTCAACAATATTGTCTACACGTATTGCCCGATAAGGATTCATAATAGTGTAATGGACATATATATATTTTCATACTTAACCTAACATATCCTCTCAATAAAGCATTCCCTTGTAAGAACCCGACACGAACACATAACTGCAGAAGCACGCCTATTCCCTCCCACTGCTGAAAATACGAAAGAACATGGATGTGCTGAACTCTGTATATCCACTAAAGTACACTAATCACCCAGTCACAAGCCAAGCCTGTAAGGTGTAAACAAAATATGACAGTCTTGCTCATAGGCCCAAGAAAGTGGGATTGAATGTGATGGTGGTAATATTCTAGTAATAATAGTGCTTAAGGTCAAATATTGAGCGATGGTAATAATGATATAGTAATAATAGTGCTTAGAGTCGAATTATGAGCTAACCTCCAGGAATAAGAAGAGGGGAATAAAACCCTTAAATGGAAAAACAGCTGAGAGGCATAACGTCTTCTAAATAGGATATACCTCTATAACAGTAATTAAGGCTCTTTAAGGCAAATGGAGGTGTTCTGATTCTAATATGGGTCTGACAGGTATATAGATTTCACATGTGATGGTGATAATATTCTAGTGATAATAGTGTTAGAGTCAATATTAAGCGATAGTAATCATAATATAGTAATAATAGTGTTTAGGGTCAAATTATGAGCTAGCCTCCAGGAATAAGGGGAGGGGAATAAAAACCTTAAATGGAAAAACAGCTGAAAGGCATGACGTCATCTAAATAGGCTACCCCTCTATGACAGTGATTTACGCCCTTTAAGGCAATGGAGGTGTTCTATTTCTAATATAGGTATGACAGGTATATGAATTTCACAGTCCCAATGTAAAACCTGGATTCCCCCGATGGGGTTAAGCCAAGCAGAAGGAGGAGGGATAGATATCTTCAGTGGAGAAACAGCTGGTAGGCATGACGTAGTCTCCAAGTAGAATGTCCCTCTGTGGTGGTATTGCAAACCTGGCAGGACAAGTGGAGGTCTTCTTCTTCTCATCTGGAACTTCAGTAGAGACGCCGTAGGTAGGAATGACGTCATCTCCAGGTAAGTTGTCCCTCTGTGGTGGTGATGCAAACCTTGTCGGGCAGGTGGAGGTATTCATGGCAGTGGTCGTCATTACACAGTATGGAGTGATGTTAGGACCTCGGTGCTTGCCATAGCGCAGGTTCGTGCCCAAGATTTGGGTAATCGTACCTGGTTCCGGGATTGTCCGGTGAAGGACAAGATCTTCCAAGGCCCCATCTGACCACTGGCGCGTAAAATGGCGCACATTCAGCCTCGCGGCCGCCGCCATTTTTGTAGTTTTTGCGGACCTCATGGCCGCCATTTTTGTAGTCCTAACGGATCTCGTGGCTCTCCGTGAATAAAGTTCAGTTGGTTGGTATAAAGAGATCAAACACGGCTCCCACCAGCTCCCTCGCCCAGGACCCCAGTCCAATGATATGGGTAGCAATGTTCATCCATTAGGGTTAAGTTTCCTCGTCAGTAAATATTCTTAGATTGCGAAAAAAATTCGAAAAAAGATCGGAAAATGATGTTAATCAAAAGGATTTGTTTATTTACAGTTGCAATTAACGGCGGGACGTTTCGGTTACAAAAAAACCTTCATCAGCCTAGCAATCTTGAGAAAGTACCTGTACGAGCGCTAATTGGTGTGCTTCCAGCATGAAGACCAGAGTGAAAGAGGGAGATGAAGGCGGGGGTTGGGCGGATATACCTTTCACCCCGTGACCTCTAAAGTTGGCGATATCCCGGACGAATTAAAAGTAAAGAAATAAAATTTCCCAAGGGGAAAGGGATTAGAAAAATGTCTAGACCCCAGAGGGGGGCGCAGACCTAAAAAATAAAATTATATTAAACTGGATATAAACTAATTGTAAAAAATTGGACCGGAAATGGTTGCATTCAGGGGCCCTCGGAAATTTGAAGAAAAGGTGGTTTGAGCCGGTGAATGGTTGCATTCAGGGACTCCAGGAGTCCAGAAGCTCCTGCGTGAATAATGGAAGCCAATAGTGGGGAAAATGAAGACTATATGAGTGAAATGGATGGATGTGAATTTAGGATTAGGCATAAGGCCCGAATGGTTAGGTTTAGAGTAAGGGGAAGGGAAGGTGTTAACCTCCACTAATAAATAATAATAATAACAATCTAATTGGGGGGTCTGTGACTTAGGATTAGGCACGTAGGGATACTGTGCACCAATACAAAAATTGCCACGTCAATGGACTATATTGGACCCGTGGCCGATGTGGACCATAGCGGGTAGAGGGTGATCATCATGGATATCGTGAGTGGTGACATGCTTCGTACAGGCCTTTCAGAAACATCATTTTCCTATAGTCATATGTAAGCATATTATGCATTTACACAGTAGGTATACGTGATAGATATTGAAATAAATATAACTATGTCCCAATGTCATGTAGGTGGTGATACTTTACATGAGATGGACATGCAAAATAGAACAAAAAGAAATAAAAATAACTTTAGATAGCGGTGGTGGACACCAGAGTGTTACCTCAATATATAGGAACATATATCACACAGTTATATCAGGATGACATGTATGGTAATAATACTTGACATGAAAAGGATGTGGAAAACTGAACAAAATGAAAAAAAATTAACTTCAAATATAGAGAGGTGACAATGGCAGTGTACAGCCCATCTACATATGTTACTATATCCCAATGTCATGCACGATGGTAATCCTTTACATGAGATGGATATGTGAAATAGAACAAAGAAAAACAAAATTAACTTTGGATTAGTGGTGGTGGACACAAGAGTGTTACCTGAATATATAGAAACATATATTACATAGCTATATCCCAATGACATGTATGGTAATGATACTTTACATGAGATGGAGATGGAAAACTGAAAAAAGAGAAATAAAACAAACTTGAGATATAGAAAGGTAGATGTGACAGTGATCGCTCAATCTATGTGTCTGACTATATCTCAATGACACGTACGGTGGTAATACTGTACATGCAATGGACATGGAAAAGTGAAAAAAGAGAAATAAAAGTAACTTCAGGTTTGAGGTGGTAGACACAAAAGTGTTCCCTCGTAACCAACATGACTAAGACACTACCCGGGGAGACCGCCGGATAATGTCACTCGATGTGGAAATAAATATTATGACAAAACATAAAAACAGCACTGACGGGGTTAGGTTAAGAGAGGACAGCAGACAGTCAAAGACTGCCCACTGGTTAGTGTACTCGCTAATATCTATGTATGTAATGATATCTATCTCCTATCAAGGCCTGGTGGTATTAGAGTAGGAATGATGATATTTTTTTATATATTATTTAATAATTATATTATTAATTGTTGTTAGATGTACAGTTTTTAATTTTTGTGTTTGTTTCAACTTGAATTGTAGACACAATATTATTTATAAATATATATATACTATAAGGAGTCTAGTTTTAGTTAGTATATATTGTATCTAATTGTTTTTCTAATCTGTAGGAGCTGTGGGCTTGTCTAAAAGAAGACCAAGAGCACCCTCTGGTGGATGAAACCTGGCACAGCACTCCCATAATAACTCCAAAATCCTCCTGTACAATACAGAAATTGGAGAATTGTTCTTGTCATTGAAAGGTGTTTTTGACCGACTATGTGTAATGGTCTATCTTAGTCTAACTATCAGACTGGACACATCCATCGTAAATAGACATATAGTGGAATGCGCAGTAGTTGGATCTTATAGAAAAGATAATAGGCGTCAATTTTGTAGCTGAATTGCATAGTCAAATAGGTGTCTATTTTGTAGCTGGATTACATTCTAGAATAGGATGCACTTATGTCTCCACAGAATGTAAGTTGGGAGATACATAAAGTATCCGTGATAAAACTCCACATGTAAAAGTAACCTATGGCAGATGGAGATTAAGTTAAGGCAAGTAGGTAAACGGTTAGGACTGGGGAGGTATGTGGTGATGTTAAAGAGGTATAAACACATCCTATATAGCAAGGCATAGATAGACAGTACTAGGGGTAAGTGGCCAAACAGAAGAGGTCATGACAGGTCCTATAATGGATGATCATCATGGGGAATGTAGTAAGACGTCAACAATATTGTCTACACGTATTGCCCGATAAGGATTCATAATAGTGTAATGGACATATATATATTTTCATACTTAACCTAACATATCCTCTCAATAAAGCATTCCCTTGTAAGAACCCGACACGAACACATAACTGCAGAAGCACGCCTATTCCCTCCCACTGCTGAAAATACGAAAGAACATGGATGTGCTGAACTCTGTATATCCACTAAAGTACACTAATCACCCAGTCACAAGCCAAGCCTGTAAGGTGTAAACAAAATATGACAGTCTTGCTCATAGGCCCAAGAAAGTGGGATTGAATGTGATGGTGGTAATATTCTAGTAATAATAGTGCTTAAGGTCAAATATTGAGCGATGGTAATAATGATATAGTAATAATAGTGCTTAGAGTCGAATTATGAGCTAACCTCCAGGAATAAGAAGAGGGGAATAAAACCCTTAAATGGAAAAACAGCTGAGAGGCATAACGTCTTCTAAATAGGATATACCTCTATAACAGTAATTAAGGCTCTTTAAGGCAAATGGAGGTGTTCTGATTCTAATATGGGTCTGACAGGTATATAGATTTCACATGTGATGGTGATAATATTCTAGTGATAATAGTGTTAGAGTCAATATTAAGCGATAGTAATCATAATATAGTAATAATAGTGTTTAGGGTCAAATTATGAGCTAGCCTCCAGGAATAAGGGGAGGGGAATAAAAACCTTAAATGGAAAAACAGCTGAAAGGCATGACGTCATCTAAATAGGCTACCCCTCTATGACAGTGATTTACGCCCTTTAAGGCAATGGAGGTGTTCTATTTCTAATATAGGTATGACAGGTATATGAATTTCACAGTCCCAATGTAAAACCTGGATTCCCCCGATGGGGTTAAGCCAAGCAGAAGGAGGAGGGATAGATATCTTCAGTGGAGAAACAGCTGGTAGGCATGACGTAGTCTCCAAGTAGAATGTCCCTCTGTGGTGGTATTGCAAACCTGGCAGGACAAGTGGAGGTCTTCTTCTTCTCATCTGGAACTTCAGTAGAGACGCCGTAGGTAGGAATGACGTCATCTCCAGGTAAGTTGTCCCTCTGTGGTGGTGATGCAAACCTTGTCGGGCAGGTGGAGGTATTCATGGCAGTGGTCGTCATTACACAGTATGGAGTGATGTTAGGACCTCGGTGCTTGCCATAGCGCAGGTTCGTGCCCAAGATTTGGGTAATCGTACCTGGTTCCGGGATTGTCCGGTGAAGGACAAGATCTTCCAAGGCCCCATCTGACCACTGGCGCGTAAAATGGCGCACATTCAGCCTCGCGGCCGCCGCCATTTTTGTAGTTTTTGCGGACCTCATGGCCGCCATTTTTGTAGTCCTAACGGATCTCGTGGCTCTCCGTGAATAAAGTTCAGTTGGTTGGTATAAAGAGATCAAACACGGCTCCCACCAGCTCCCTCGCCCAGGACCCCAGTCCAATGATATGGGTAGCAATGTTCATCCATTAGGGTTAAGTTTCCTCGTCAGTAAATATTCTTAGATTGCGAAAAAAATTCGAAAAAAGATCGGAAAATGATGTTAATCAAAAGGATTTGTTTATTTACAGTTGCAATTAACGGCGGGACGTTTCGGTTACAAAAAAACCTTCATCAGCCTAGCAATCTTGAGAAAGTACCTGTACGAGCGCTAATTGGTGTGCTTCCAGCATGAAGACCAGAGTGAAAGAGGGAGATGAAGGCGGGGGTTGGGCGGATATACCTTTCACCCCGTGACCTCTAAAGTTGGCGATATCCCGGACGAATTAAAAGTAAAGAAATAAAATTTCCCAAGGGGAAAGGGATTAGAAAAATGTCTAGACCCCAGAGGGGGGCGCAGACCTAAAAAATAAAATTATATTAAACTGGATATAAACTAATTGTAAAAAATTGGACCGGAAATGGTTGCATTCAGGGGCCCTCGGAAATTTGAAGAAAAGGTGGTTTGAGCCGGTGAATGGTTGCATTCAGGGACTCCAGGAGTCCAGAAGCTCCTGCGTGAATAATGGAAGCCAATAGTGGGGAAAATGAAGACTATATGAGTGAAATGGATGGATGTGAATTTAGGATTAGGCATAAGGCCCGAATGGTTAGGTTTAGAGTAAGGGGAAGGGAAGGTGTTAACCTCCACTAATAAATAATAATAATAACAATCTAATTGGGGGGTCTGTGACTTAGGATTAGGCACGTAGGGATACTGTGCACCAATACAAAAATTGCCACGTCAATGGACTATATTGGACCCGTGGCCGATGTGGACCATAGCGGGTAGAGGGTGATCATCATGGATATCGTGAGTGGTGACATGCTTCGTACAGGCCTTTCAGAAACATCATTTTCCTATAGTCATATGTAAGCATATTATGCATTTACACAGTAGGTATACGTGATAGATATTGAAATAAATATAACTATGTCCCAATGTCATGTAGGTGGTGATACTTTACATGAGATGGACATGCAAAATAGAACAAAAAGAAATAAAAATAACTTTAGATAGCGGTGGTGGACACCAGAGTGTTACCTCAATATATAGGAACATATATCACACAGTTATATCAGGATGACATGTATGGTAATAATACTTGACATGAAAAGGATGTGGAAAACTGAACAAAATGAAAAAAAATTAACTTCAAATATAGAGAGGTGACAATGGCAGTGTACAGCCCATCTACATATGTTACTATATCCCAATGTCATGCACGATGGTAATCCTTTACATGAGATGGATATGTGAAATAGAACAAAGAAAAACAAAATTAACTTTGGATTAGTGGTGGTGGACACAAGAGTGTTACCTGAATATATAGAAACATATATTACATAGCTATATCCCAATGACATGTATGGTAATGATACTTTACATGAGATGGAGATGGAAAACTGAAAAAAGAGAAATAAAACAAACTTGAGATATAGAAAGGTAGATGTGACAGTGATCGCTCAATCTATGTGTCTGACTATATCTCAATGACACGTACGGTGGTAATACTGTACATGCAATGGACATGGAAAAGTGAAAAAAGAGAAATAAAAGTAACTTCAGGTTTGAGGTGGTAGACACAAAAGTGTTCCCTCGTAACCAACATGACTAAGACACTACCCGGGGAGACCGCCGGATAATGTCACTCGATGTGGAAATAAATATTATGACAAAACATAAAAACAGCACTGACGGGGTTAGGTTAAGAGAGGACAGCAGACAGTCAAAGACTGCCCACTGGTTAGTGTACTCGCTAATATCTATGTATGTAATGATATCTATCTCCTATCAAGGCCTGGTGGTATTAGAGTAGGAATGATGATATTTTTTTATATATTATTTAATAATTATATTATTAATTGTTGTTAGATGTACAGTTTTTAATTTTTGTGTTTGTTTCAACTTGAATTGTAGACACAATATTATTTATAAATATATATATACTATAAGGAGTCTAGTTTTAGTTAGTATATATTGTATCTAATTGTTTTTCTAATCTGTAGGAGCTGTGGGCTTGTCTAAAAGAAGACCAAGAGCACCCTCTGGTGGATGAAACCTGGCACAGCACTCCCATAATAACTCCAAAATCCTCCTGTACAATACAGAAATTGGAGAATTGTTCTTGTCATTGAAAGGTGTTTTTGACCGACTATGTGTAATGGTCTATCTTAGTCTAACTATCAGACTGGACACATCCATCGTAAATAGACATATAGTGGAATGCGCAGTAGTTGGATCTTATAGAAAAGATAATAGGCGTCAATTTTGTAGCTGAATTGCATAGTCAAATAGGTGTCTATTTTGTAGCTGGATTACATTCTAGAATAGGATGCACTTATGTCTCCACAGAATGTAAGTTGGGAGATACATAAAGTATCCGTGATAAAACTCCACATGTAAAAGTAACCTATGGCAGATGGAGATTAAGTTAAGGCAAGTAGGTAAACGGTTAGGACTGGGGAGGTATGTGGTGATGTTAAAGAGGTATAAACACATCCTATATAGCAAGGCATAGATAGACAATACTAGGGGTAAGTGGCCAAACAGAAGAGGTCATGACAGGTCCTATAATGGATGATCATCATGGGGAATGTAGTAAGACGTCAACAATATTGTCTACACGTATTGCCCGATAAGGATTCATAATAGTGTAATGGACATATATATATTTTCATACTTAACCTAACATATCCTCTCAATAAAGCATTCCCTTGTAAGAACCCGACACGAACACATAACTGCAGAAGCACGCCTATTCCCTCCCACTGCTGAAAATACGAAAGAACATGGATGTGCTGAACTCTGTATATCCACTAAAGTACACTAATCACCCAGTCACAAGCCAAGCCTGTAAGGTGTAAACAAAATATGACAGTCTTGCTCATAGGCCCAAGAAAGTGGGATTGAATGTGATGGTGGTAATATTCTAGTAATAATAGTGCTTAAGGTCAAATATTGAGCGATGGTAATAATGATATAGTAATAATAGTGCTTAGAGTCGAATTATGAGCTAACCTCCAGGAATAAGAAGAGGGGAATAAAACCCTTAAATGGAAAAACAGCTGAGAGGCATAACGTCTTCTAAATAGGATATACCTCTATAACAGTAATTAAGGCTCTTTAAGGCAAATGGAGGTGTTCTGATTCTAATATGGGTCTGACAGGTATATAGATTTCACATGTGATGGTGATAATATTCTAGTGATAATAGTGTTAGAGTCAATATTAAGCGATAGTAATCATAATATAGTAATAATAGTGTTTAGGGTCAAATTATGAGCTAGCCTCCAGGAATAAGGGGAGGGGAATAAAAACCTTAAATGGAAAAACAGCTGAAAGGCATGACGTCATCTAAATAGGCTACCCCTCTATGACAGTGATTTACGCCCTTTAAGGCAATGGAGGTGTTCTATTTCTAATATAGGTATGACAGGTATATGAATTTCACAGTCCCAATGTAAAACCTGGATTCCCCCGATGGGGTTAAGCCAAGCAGAAGGAGGAGGGATAGATATCTTCAGTGGAGAAACAGCTGGTAGGCATGACGTAGTCTCCAAGTAGAATGTCCCTCTGTGGTGGTATTGCAAACCTGGCAGGACAAGTGGAGGTCTTCTTCTTCTCATCTGGAACTTCAGTAGAGACGCCGTAGGTAGGAATGACGTCATCTCCAGGTAAGTTGTCCCTCTGTGGTGGTGATGCAAACCTTGTCGGGCAGGTGGAGGTATTCATGGCAGTGGTCGTCATTACACAGTATGGAGTGATGTTAGGACCTCGGTGCTTGCCATAGCGCAGGTTCGTGCCCAAGATTTGGGTAATCGTACCTGGTTCCGGGATTGTCCGGTGAAGGACAAGATCTTCCAAGGCCCCATCTGACCACTGGCGCGTAAAATGGCGCACATTCAGCCTCGCGGCCGCCGCCATTTTTGTAGTTTTTGCGGACCTCATGGCCGCCATTTTTGTAGTCCTAACGGATCTCGTGGCTCTCCGTGAATAAAGTTCAGTTGGTTGGTATAAAGAGATCAAACACGGCTCCCACCAGCTCCCTCGCCCAGGACCCCAGTCCAATGATATGGGTAGCAATGTTCATCCATTAGGGTTAAGTTTCCTCGTCAGTAAATATTCTTAGATTGCGAAAAAAATTCGAAAAAAGATCGGAAAATGATGTTAATCAAAAGGATTTGTTTATTTACAGTTGCAATTAACGGCGGGACGTTTCGGTTACAAAAAAACCTTCATCAGCCTAGCAATCTTGAGAAAGTACCTGTACGAGCGCTAATTGGTGTGCTTCCAGCATGAAGACCAGAGTGAAAGAGGGAGATGAAGGCGGGGGTTGGGCGGATATACCTTTCACCCCGTGACCTCTAAAGTTGGCGATATCCCGGACGAATTAAAAGTAAAGAAATAAAATTTCCCAAGGGGAAAGGGATTAGAAAAATGTCTAGACCCCAGAGGGGGGCGCAGACCTAAAAAATAAAATTATATTAAACTGGATATAAACTAATTGTAAAAAATTGGACCGGAAATGGTTGCATTCAGGGGCCCTCGGAAATTTGAAGAAAAGGTGGTTTGAGCCGGTGAATGGTTGCATTCAGGGACTCCAGGAGTCCAGAAGCTCCTGCGTGAATAATGGAAGCCAATAGTGGGGAAAATGAAGACTATATGAGTGAAATGGATGGATGTGAATTTAGGATTAGGCATAAGGCCCGAATGGTTAGGTTTAGAGTAAGGGGAAGGGAAGGTGTTAACCTCCACTAATAAATAATAATAATAACAATCTAATTGGGGGGTCTGTGACTTAGGATTAGGCACGTAGGGATACTGTGCACCAATACAAAAATTGCCACGTCAATGGACTATATTGGACCCGTGGCCGATGTGGACCATAGCGGGTAGAGGGTGATCATCATGGATATCGTGAGTGGTGACATGCTTCGTACAGGCCTTTCAGAAACATCATTTTCCTATAGTCATATGTAAGCATATTATGCATTTACACAGTAGGTATACGTGATAGATATTGAAATAAATATAACTATGTCCCAATGTCATGTAGGTGGTGATACTTTACATGAGATGGACATGCAAAATAGAACAAAAAGAAATAAAAATAACTTTAGATAGCGGTGGTGGACACCAGAGTGTTACCTCAATATATAGGAACATATATCACACAGTTATATCAGGATGACATGTATGGTAATAATACTTGACATGAAAAGGATGTGGAAAACTGAACAAAATGAAAAAAAATTAACTTCAAATATAGAGAGGTGACAATGGCAGTGTACAGCCCATCTACATATGTTACTATATCCCAATGTCATGCACGATGGTAATCCTTTACATGAGATGGATATGTGAAATAGAACAAAGAAAAACAAAATTAACTTTGGATTAGTGGTGGTGGACACAAGAGTGTTACCTGAATATATAGAAACATATATTACATAGCTATATCCCAATGACATGTATGGTAATGATACTTTACATGAGATGGAGATGGAAAACTGAAAAAAGAGAAATAAAACAAACTTGAGATATAGAAAGGTAGATGTGACAGTGATCGCTCAATCTATGTGTCTGACTATATCTCAATGACACGTACGGTGGTAATACTGTACATGCAATGGACATGGAAAAGTGAAAAAAGAGAAATAAAAGTAACTTCAGGTTTGAGGTGGTAGACACAAAAGTGTTCCCTCGTAACCAACATGACTAAGACACTACCCGGGGAGACCGCCGGATAATGTCACTCGATGTGGAAATAAATATTATGACAAAACATAAAAACAGCACTGACGGGGTTAGGTTAAGAGAGGACAGCAGACAGTCAAAGACTGCCCACTGGTTAGTGTACTCGCTAATATCTATGTATGTAATGATATCTATCTCCTATCAAGGCCTGGTGGTATTAGAGTAGGAATGATGATATTTTTTTATATATTATTTAATAATTATATTATTAATTGTTGTTAGATGTACAGTTTTTAATTTTTGTGTTTGTTTCAACTTGAATTGTAGACACAATATTATTTATAAATATATATATACTATAAGGAGTCTAGTTTTAGTTAGTATATATTGTATCTAATTGTTTTTCTAATCTGTAGGAGCTGTGGGCTTGTCTAAAAGAAGACCAAGAGCACCCTCTGGTGGATGAAACCTGGCACAGCACTCCCATAATAACTCCAAAATCCTCCTGTACAATACAGAAATTGGAGAATTGTTCTTGTCATTGAAAGGTGTTTTTGACCGACTATGTGTAATGGTCTATCTTAGTCTAACTATCAGACTGGACACATCCATCGTAAATAGACATATAGTGGAATGCGCAGTAGTTGGATCTTATAGAAAAGATAATAGGCGTCAATTTTGTAGCTGAATTGCATAGTCAAATAGGTGTCTATTTTGTAGCTGGATTACATTCTAGAATAGGATGCACTTATGTCTCCACAGAATGTAAGTTGGGAGATACATAAAGTATCCGTGATAAAACTCCACATGTAAAAGTAACCTATGGCAGATGGAGATTAAGTTAAGGCAAGTAGGTAAACGGTTAGGACTGGGGAGGTATGTGGTGATGTTAAAGAGGTATAAACACATCCTATATAGCAAGGCATAGATAGACAGTACTAGGGGTAAGTGGCCAAACAGAAGAGGTCATGACAGGTCCTATAATGGATGATCATCATGGGGAATGTAGTAAGACGTCAACAATATTGTCTACACGTATTGCCCGATAAGGATTCATAATAGTGTAATGGACATATATATATTTTCATACTTAACCTAACATATCCTCTCAATAAAGCATTCCCTTGTAAGAACCCGACACGAACACATAACTGCAGAAGCACGCCTATTCCCTCCCACTGCTGAAAATACGAAAGAACATGGATGTGCTGAACTCTGTATATCCACTAAAGTACACTAATCACCCAGTCACAAGCCAAGCCTGTAAGGTGTAAACAAAATATGACAGTCTTGCTCATAGGCCCAAGAAAGTGGGATTGAATGTGATGGTGGTAATATTCTAGTAATAATAGTGCTTAAGGTCAAATATTGAGCGATGGTAATAATGATATAGTAATAATAGTGCTTAGAGTCGAATTATGAGCTAACCTCCAGGAATAAGAAGAGGGGAATAAAACCCTTAAATGGAAAAACAGCTGAGAGGCATAACGTCTTCTAAATAGGATATACCTCTATAACAGTAATTAAGGCTCTTTAAGGCAAATGGAGGTGTTCTGATTCTAATATGGGTCTGACAGGTATATAGATTTCACATGTGATGGTGATAATATTCTAGTGATAATAGTGTTAGAGTCAATATTAAGCGATAGTAATCATAATATAGTAATAATAGTGTTTAGGGTCAAATTATGAGCTAGCCTCCAGGAATAAGGGGAGGGGAATAAAAACCTTAAATGGAAAAACAGCTGAAAGGCATGACGTCATCTAAATAGGCTACCCCTCTATGACAGTGATTTACGCCCTTTAAGGCAATGGAGGTGTTCTATTTCTAATATAGGTATGACAGGTATATGAATTTCACAGTCCCAATGTAAAACCTGGATTCCCCCGATGGGGTTAAGCCAAGCAGAAGGAGGAGGGATAGATATCTTCAGTGGAGAAACAGCTGGTAGGCATGACGTAGTCTCCAAGTAGAATGTCCCTCTGTGGTGGTATTGCAAACCTGGCAGGACAAGTGGAGGTCTTCTTCTTCTCATCTGGAACTTCAGTAGAGACGCCGTAGGTAGGAATGACGTCATCTCCAGGTAAGTTGTCCCTCTGTGGTGGTGATGCAAACCTTGTCGGGCAGGTGGAGGTATTCATGGCAGTGGTCGTCATTACACAGTATGGAGTGATGTTAGGACCTCGGTGCTTGCCATAGCGCAGGTTCGTGCCCAAGATTTGGGTAATCGTACCTGGTTCCGGGATTGTCCGGTGAAGGACAAGATCTTCCAAGGCCCCATCTGACCACTGGCGCGTAAAATGGCGCACATTCAGCCTCGCGGCCGCCGCCATTTTTGTAGTTTTTGCGGACCTCATGGCCGCCATTTTTGTAGTCCTAACGGATCTCGTGGCTCTCCGTGAATAAAGTTCAGTTGGTTGGTATAAAGAGATCAAACACGGCTCCCACCAGCTCCCTCGCCCAGGACCCCAGTCCAATGATATGGGTAGCAATGTTCATCCATTAGGGTTAAGTTTCCTCGTCAGTAAATATTCTTAGATTGCGAAAAAAATTCGAAAAAAGATCGGAAAATGATGTTAATCAAAAGGATTTGTTTATTTACAGTTGCAATTAACGGCGGGACGTTTCGGTTACAAAAAAACCTTCATCAGCCTAGCAATCTTGAGAAAGTACCTGTACGAGCGCTAATTGGTGTGCTTCCAGCATGAAGACCAGAGTGAAAGAGGGAGATGAAGGCGGGGGTTGGGCGGATATACCTTTCACCCCGTGACCTCTAAAGTTGGCGATATCCCGGACGAATTAAAAGTAAAGAAATAAAATTTCCCAAGGGGAAAGGGATTAGAAAAATGTCTAGACCCCAGAGGGGGGCGCAGACCTAAAAAATAAAATTATATTAAACTGGATATAAACTAATTGTAAAAAATTGGACCGGAAATGGTTGCATTCAGGGGCCCTCGGAAATTTGAAGAAAAGGTGGTTTGAGCCGGTGAATGGTTGCATTCAGGGACTCCAGGAGTCCAGAAGCTCCTGCGTGAATAATGGAAGCCAATAGTGGGGAAAATGAAGACTATATGAGTGAAATGGATGGATGTGAATTTAGGATTAGGCATAAGGCCCGAATGGTTAGGTTTAGAGTAAGGGGAAGGGAAGGTGTTAACCTCCACTAATAAATAATAATAATAACAATCTAATTGGGGGGTCTGTGACTTAGGATTAGGCACGTAGGGATACTGTGCACCAATACAAAAATTGCCACGTCAATGGACTATATTGGACCCGTGGCCGATGTGGACCATAGCGGGTAGAGGGTGATCATCATGGATATCGTGAGTGGTGACATGCTTCGTACAGGCCTTTCAGAAACATCATTTTCCTATAGTCATATGTAAGCATATTATGCATTTACACAGTAGGTATACGTGATAGATATTGAAATAAATATAACTATGTCCCAATGTCATGTAGGTGGTGATACTTTACATGAGATGGACATGCAAAATAGAACAAAAAGAAATAAAAATAACTTTAGATAGCGGTGGTGGACACCAGAGTGTTACCTCAATATATAGGAACATATATCACACAGTTATATCAGGATGACATGTATGGTAATAATACTTGACATGAAAAGGATGTGGAAAACTGAACAAAATGAAAAAAAATTAACTTCAAATATAGAGAGGTGACAATGGCAGTGTACAGCCCATCTACATATGTTACTATATCCCAATGTCATGCACGATGGTAATCCTTTACATGAGATGGATATGTGAAATAGAACAAAGAAAAACAAAATTAACTTTGGATTAGTGGTGGTGGACACAAGAGTGTTACCTGAATATATAGAAACATATATTACATAGCTATATCCCAATGACATGTATGGTAATGATACTTTACATGAGATGGAGATGGAAAACTGAAAAAAGAGAAATAAAACAAACTTGAGATATAGAAAGGTAGATGTGACAGTGATCGCTCAATCTATGTGTCTGACTATATCTCAATGACACGTACGGTGGTAATACTGTACATGCAATGGACATGGAAAAGTGAAAAAAGAGAAATAAAAGTAACTTCAGGTTTGAGGTGGTAGACACAAAAGTGTTCCCTCGTAACCAACATGACTAAGACACTACCCGGGGAGACCGCCGGATAATGTCACTCGATGTGGAAATAAATATTATGACAAAACATAAAAACAGCACTGACGGGGTTAGGTTAAGAGAGGACAGCAGACAGTCAAAGACTGCCCACTGGTTAGTGTACTCGCTAATATCTATGTATGTAATGATATCTATCTCCTATCAAGGCCTGGTGGTATTAGAGTAGGAATGATGATATTTTTTTATATATTATTTAATAATTATATTATTAATTGTTGTTAGATGTACAGTTTTTAATTTTTGTGTTTGTTTCAACTTGAATTGTAGACACAATATTATTTATAAATATATATATACTATAAGGAGTCTAGTTTTAGTTAGTATATATTGTATCTAATTGTTTTTCTAATCTGTAGGAGCTGTGGGCTTGTCTAAAAGAAGACCAAGAGCACCCTCTGGTGGATGAAACCTGGCACAGCACTCCCATAATAACTCCAAAATCCTCCTGTACAATACAGAAATTGGAGAATTGTTCTTGTCATTGAAAGGTGTTTTTGACCGACTATGTGTAATGGTCTATCTTAGTCTAACTATCAGACTGGACACATCCATCGTAAATAGACATATAGTGGAATGCGCAGTAGTTGGATCTTATAGAAAAGATAATAGGCGTCAATTTTGTAGCTGAATTGCATAGTCAAATAGGTGTCTATTTTGTAGCTGGATTACATTCTAGAATAGGATGCACTTATGTCTCCACAGAATGTAAGTTGGGAGATACATAAAGTATCCGTGATAAAACTCCACATGTAAAAGTAACCTATGGCAGATGGAGATTAAGTTAAGGCAAGTAGGTAAACGGTTAGGACTGGGGAGGTATGTGGTGATGTTAAAGAGGTATAAACACATCCTATATAGCAAGGCATAGATAGACAGTACTAGGGGTAAGTGGCCAAACAGAAGAGGTCATGACAGGTCCTATAATGGATGATCATCATGGGGAATGTAGTAAGACGTCAACAATATTGTCTACACGTATTGCCCGATAAGGATTCATAATAGTGTAATGGACATATATATATTTTCATACTTAACCTAACATATCCTCTCAATAAAGCATTCCCTTGTAAGAACCCGACACGAACACATAACTGCAGAAGCACGCCTATTCCCTCCCACTGCTGAAAATACGAAAGAACATGGATGTGCTGAACTCTGTATATCCACTAAAGTACACTAATCACCCAGTCACAAGCCAAGCCTGTAAGGTGTAAACAAAATATGACAGTCTTGCTCATAGGCCCAAGAAAGTGGGATTGAATGTGATGGTGGTAATATTCTAGTAATAATAGTGCTTAAGGTCAAATATTGAGCGATGGTAATAATGATATAGTAATAATAGTGCTTAGAGTCGAATTATGAGCTAACCTCCAGGAATAAGAAGAGGGGAATAAAACCCTTAAATGGAAAAACAGCTGAGAGGCATAACGTCTTCTAAATAGGATATACCTCTATAACAGTAATTAAGGCTCTTTAAGGCAAATGGAGGTGTTCTGATTCTAATATGGGTCTGACAGGTATATAGATTTCACATGTGATGGTGATAATATTCTAGTGATAATAGTGTTAGAGTCAATATTAAGCGATAGTAATCATAATATAGTAATAATAGTGTTTAGGGTCAAATTATGAGCTAGCCTCCAGGAATAAGGGGAGGGGAATAAAAACCTTAAATGGAAAAACAGCTGAAAGGCATGACGTCATCTAAATAGGCTACCCCTCTATGACAGTGATTTACGCCCTTTAAGGCAATGGAGGTGTTCTATTTCTAATATAGGTATGACAGGTATATGAATTTCACAGTCCCAATGTAAAACCTGGATTCCCCCGATGGGGTTAAGCCAAGCAGAAGGAGGAGGGATAGATATCTTCAGTGGAGAAACAGCTGGTAGGCATGACGTAGTCTCCAAGTAGAATGTCCCTCTGTGGTGGTATTGCAAACCTGGCAGGACAAGTGGAGGTCTTCTTCTTCTCATCTGGAACTTCAGTAGAGACGCCGTAGGTAGGAATGACGTCATCTCCAGGTAAGTTGTCCCTCTGTGGTGGTGATGCAAACCTTGTCGGGCAGGTGGAGGTATTCATGGCAGTGGTCGTCATTACACAGTATGGAGTGATGTTAGGACCTCGGTGCTTGCCATAGCGCAGGTTCGTGCCCAAGATTTGGGTAATCGTACCTGGTTCCGGGATTGTCCGGTGAAGGACAAGATCTTCCAAGGCCCCATCTGACCACTGGCGCGTAAAATGGCGCACATTCAGCCTCGCGGCCGCCGCCATTTTTGTAGTTTTTGCGGACCTCATGGCCGCCATTTTTGTAGTCCTAACGGATCTCGTGGCTCTCCGTGAATAAAGTTCAGTTGGTTGGTATAAAGAGATCAAACACGGCTCCCACCAGCTCCCTCGCCCAGGACCCCAGTCCAATGATATGGGTAGCAATGTTCATCCATTAGGGTTAAGTTTCCTCGTCAGTAAATATTCTTAGATTGCGAAAAAAATTCGAAAAAAGATCGGAAAATGATGTTAATCAAAAGGATTTGTTTATTTACAGTTGCAATTAACGGCGGGACGTTTCGGTTACAAAAAAACCTTCATCAGCCTAGCAATCTTGAGAAAGTACCTGTACGAGCGCTAATTGGTGTGCTTCCAGCATGAAGACCAGAGTGAAAGAGGGAGATGAAGGCGGGGGTTGGGCGGATATACCTTTCACCCCGTGACCTCTAAAGTTGGCGATATCCCGGACGAATTAAAAGTAAAGAAATAAAATTTCCCAAGGGGAAAGGGATTAGAAAAATGTCTAGACCCCAGAGGGGGGCGCAGACCTAAAAAATAAAATTATATTAAACTGGATATAAACTAATTGTAAAAAATTGGACCGGAAATGGTTGCATTCAGGGGCCCTCGGAAATTTGAAGAAAAGGTGGTTTGAGCCGGTGAATGGTTGCATTCAGGGACTCCAGGAGTCCAGAAGCTCCTGCGTGAATAATGGAAGCCAATAGTGGGGAAAATGAAGACTATATGAGTGAAATGGATGGATGTGAATTTAGGATTAGGCATAAGGCCCGAATGGTTAGGTTTAGAGTAAGGGGAAGGGAAGGTGTTAACCTCCACTAATAAATAATAATAATAACAATCTAATTGGGGGGTCTGTGACTTAGGATTAGGCACGTAGGGATACTGTGCACCAATACAAAAATTGCCACGTCAATGGACTATATTGGACCCGTGGCCGATGTGGACCATAGCGGGTAGAGGGTGATCATCATGGATATCGTGAGTGGTGACATGCTTCGTACAGGCCTTTCAGAAACATCATTTTCCTATAGTCATATGTAAGCATATTATGCATTTACACAGTAGGTATACGTGATAGATATTGAAATAAATATAACTATGTCCCAATGTCATGTAGGTGGTGATACTTTACATGAGATGGACATGCAAAATAGAACAAAAAGAAATAAAAATAACTTTAGATAGCGGTGGTGGACACCAGAGTGTTACCTCAATATATAGGAACATATATCACACAGTTATATCAGGATGACATGTATGGTAATAATACTTGACATGAAAAGGATGTGGAAAACTGAACAAAATGAAAAAAAATTAACTTCAAATATAGAGAGGTGACAATGGCAGTGTACAGCCCATCTACATATGTTACTATATCCCAATGTCATGCACGATGGTAATCCTTTACATGAGATGGATATGTGAAATAGAACAAAGAAAAACAAAATTAACTTTGGATTAGTGGTGGTGGACACAAGAGTGTTACCTGAATATATAGAAACATATATTACATAGCTATATCCCAATGACATGTATGGTAATGATACTTTACATGAGATGGAGATGGAAAACTGAAAAAAGAGAAATAAAACAAACTTGAGATATAGAAAGGTAGATGTGACAGTGATCGCTCAATCTATGTGTCTGACTATATCTCAATGACACGTACGGTGGTAATACTGTACATGCAATGGACATGGAAAAGTGAAAAAAGAGAAATAAAAGTAACTTCAGGTTTGAGGTGGTAGACACAAAAGTGTTCCCTCGTAACCAACATGACTAAGACACTACCCGGGGAGACCGCCGGATAATGTCACTCGATGTGGAAATAAATATTATGACAAAACATAAAAACAGCACTGACGGGGTTAGGTTAAGAGAGGACAGCAGACAGTCAAAGACTGCCCACTGGTTAGTGTACTCGCTAATATCTATGTATGTAATGATATCTATCTCCTATCAAGGCCTGGTGGTATTAGAGTAGGAATGATGATATTTTTTTATATATTATTTAATAATTATATTATTAATTGTTGTTAGATGTACAGTTTTTAATTTTTGTGTTTGTTTCAACTTGAATTGTAGACACAATATTATTTATAAATATATATATACTATAAGGAGTCTAGTTTTAGTTAGTATATATTGTATCTAATTGTTTTTCTAATCTGTAGGAGCTGTGGGCTTGTCTAAAAGAAGACCAAGAGCACCCTCTGGTGGATGAAACCTGGCACAGCACTCCCATAATAACTCCAAAATCCTCCTGTACAATACAGAAATTGGAGAATTGTTCTTGTCATTGAAAGGTGTTTTTGACCGACTATGTGTAATGGTCTATCTTAGTCTAACTATCAGACTGGACACATCCATCGTAAATAGACATATAGTGGAATGCGCAGTAGTTGGATCTTATAGAAAAGATAATAGGCGTCAATTTTGTAGCTGAATTGCATAGTCAAATAGGTGTCTATTTTGTAGCTGGATTACATTCTAGAATAGGATGCACTTATGTCTCCACAGAATGTAAGTTGGGAGATACATAAAGTATCCGTGATAAAACTCCACATGTAAAAGTAACCTATGGCAGATGGAGATTAAGTTAAGGCAAGTAGGTAAACGGTTAGGACTGGGGAGGTATGTGGTGATGTTAAAGAGGTATAAACACATCCTATATAGCAAGGCATAGATAGACAGTACTAGGGGTAAGTGGCCAAACAGAAGAGGTCATGACAGGTCCTATAATGGATGATCATCATGGGGAATGTAGTAAGACGTCAACAATATTGTCTACACGTATTGCCCGATAAGGATTCATAATAGTGTAATGGACATATATATATTTTCATACTTAACCTAACATATCCTCTCAATAAAGCATTCCCTTGTAAGAACCCGACACGAACACATAACTGCAGAAGCACGCCTATTCCCTCCCACTGCTGAAAATACGAAAGAACATGGATGTGCTGAACTCTGTATATCCACTAAAGTACACTAATCACCCAGTCACAAGCCAAGCCTGTAAGGTGTAAACAAAATATGACAGTCTTGCTCATAGGCCCAAGAAAGTGGGATTGAATGTGATGGTGGTAATATTCTAGTAATAATAGTGCTTAAGGTCAAATATTGAGCGATGGTAATAATGATATAGTAATAATAGTGCTTAGAGTCGAATTATGAGCTAACCTCCAGGAATAAGAAGAGGGGAATAAAACCCTTAAATGGAAAAACAGCTGAGAGGCATAACGTCTTCTAAATAGGATATACCTCTATAACAGTAATTAAGGCTCTTTAAGGCAAATGGAGGTGTTCTGATTCTAATATGGGTCTGACAGGTATATAGATTTCACATGTGATGGTGATAATATTCTAGTGATAATAGTGTTAGAGTCAATATTAAGCGATAGTAATCATAATATAGTAATAATAGTGTTTAGGGTCAAATTATGAGCTAGCCTCCAGGAATAAGGGGAGGGGAATAAAAACCTTAAATGGAAAAACAGCTGAAAGGCATGACGTCATCTAAATAGGCTACCCCTCTATGACAGTGATTTACGCCCTTTAAGGCAATGGAGGTGTTCTATTTCTAATATAGGTATGACAGGTATATGAATTTCACAGTCCCAATGTAAAACCTGGATTCCCCCGATGGGGTTAAGCCAAGCAGAAGGAGGAGGGATAGATATCTTCAGTGGAGAAACAGCTGGTAGGCATGACGTAGTCTCCAAGTAGAATGTCCCTCTGTGGTGGTATTGCAAACCTGGCAGGACAAGTGGAGGTCTTCTTCTTCTCATCTGGAACTTCAGTAGAGACGCCGTAGGTAGGAATGACGTCATCTCCAGGTAAGTTGTCCCTCTGTGGTGGTGATGCAAACCTTGTCGGGCAGGTGGAGGTATTCATGGCAGTGGTCGTCATTACACAGTATGGAGTGATGTTAGGACCTCGGTGCTTGCCATAGCGCAGGTTCGTGCCCAAGATTTGGGTAATCGTACCTGGTTCCGGGATTGTCCGGTGAAGGACAAGATCTTCCAAGGCCCCATCTGACCACTGGCGCGTAAAATGGCGCACATTCAGCCTCGCGGCCGCCGCCATTTTTGTAGTTTTTGCGGACCTCATGGCCGCCATTTTTGTAGTCCTAACGGATCTCGTGGCTCTCCGTGAATAAAGTTCAGTTGGTTGGTATAAAGAGATTAAACACGGTTCTTACCAGCTCTTTCGCTCAGGACCTTAGTCCAATGATATGGGTAGCAATGTTCATCCATTAGGGTTAAGTTTCCTCGTCAGTAAATATTCTTAGATTGCGAAAAAAATTCGAAAAAAGATCGGAAAATGATGTTAATCAAAAGGATTTGTTTATTTACAGTTGCAATTAACGGCGGGACGTTTCGGTTACAAAAAAACCTTCATCAGCCTAGCAATCTTGAGAAAGTACCTGTACGAGCGCTAATTGGTGTGCTTCCAGCATGAAGACCAAAGTGAAAGAGGGAGATGAAAGCGGGGGTTGGGCGGATATACCTTTCACCCCGTGACCTCTAAAGTTGGCGATATCCCGGACGAATTAAAAGTAAAGAAATAAAATTTCCCAAGGGGAAAGGGATTAGAAAAATGTCTAGACCCCAGAGGGGGGCGCAGACCTAAAAAATAATATTAAACTGGATATAAACTAATTGTAAAAAATTGGACCGGAAATGGTTGCATTCAGGGGCCCTCGGAAATTTGAAGAAAAGGTGGTTTGAGCCGGTGAATGGTTGCATTCAGGGACTCCAGGAGTCCAGAAGCTCCTGCGTGAATAATGGAAGCCAATTGTGGGGAAAATGAAGACTACATGAATGAAATGGATGGATGTGAATTTAGGATTAGGCATAAGGCCCGAATGGTTAGGTTTAGAGTAAGGGGAAGGGAAGGTGTTAACCTCCACTAATAAATAATAATAATAACAATCTAATTGGGGGGTCTGTGACTTAGGATTAGGCACGTAGGGATACTGTGCACCAATACAAAAATTGCCACGTCAATGGACTATATTGGACCCGTGGCCGATGTGGACCATAGCGGGTAAAGGGTGATCATCATGGATATCGTGAGTGGTGACATGCTTCGTACAGGCCTTTCAGAAACATCATTTTCCTATAGTCATATGTAAGCATATTATGCATTTACACAGTAGGTATACGTGATAGATATTGAAATAAATATAACTATGTCCCAATGTCATGTAGGTGGTGATACTTTACATGAGATGGACATGCAAAATAGAACAAAAAGAAATAAAAATAACTTTAGATAGCGGTGGTGGACACCAGAGTGTTACCTCAATATATAGGAACATATATCACACAGTTATATCACGATGACATGTATGGTAATAATACTTGACATGAAAAGGATGTGGAAAATTGAACAAAATGAAAAAAAATTAACTTCAAATATAGAGAGGTGACAATGGCAGTGTACAGCCCATCTACATATGTTACTATATCCCAATGTCATGCACGATGGTAATCCTTTACATGAGATGGATATGTGAAATAGAACAAAGAAAAACAAAATTAACTTTGGATTAGTGGTGGTGGACACAAGAGTGTTACCTGAATATATAGAAACATATATTACATAGCTATATCCCAATGACATGTATGGTAATGATACTTTACATGAGATGGAGATGGAAAACTGAAAAAAGAGAAATAAAACAAACTTGAGATATAGAAAGGTAGATGTGACAGTGATCGCTCAGTCTATGTGTCTGACTATATCTCAATGACACGTACGGTGGTAATACTGTACATGCAATGGACATGGAAAAGTGAAAAAAGAGAAATAAAAGTAACTTCAGGTTTGAGGTGGTAGACACAAAAGTGTTCCCTCGTAACCAACATGACTAAGACACTACCCGGGGAGACCGCCGGATAATGTCACTCGATGTGGAAATAAATATTATGACAAAACATAAAAACAGCACTGACGGGGTTAGGTTAAGAGAGGACAGCAGACAGTCAAAGACTGCCCACTGGTTAGTGTACTCGCTAATATCTATGTATGTAATGATATCTATCTCCTATCAAGGCCTGGTGGTATTAGAGTAGGAATGATGATATTTTTTTATATATTATTTAATAATTATATTATTAATTGTTGTTAGATGTACAGTTTTTAATTTTTGTGTTTGTTTCAACTTGAATTGTAGACACAATATTATTTATAAATATATATATACTATAAGGAGTCTAGTTTTAGTTAGTATATATTGTATCTAATTGTTTTTCTAATCTGTAGGAGCTGTGGGCTTGTCTAAAAGAAGACCAAGAGCACCCTCTGGTGGATGAGACCTAGCACAGCACTCCCATAATAACTCCAAAATCCTCCTGTACAATACAGAAATTGGAGAATTGTTCTTGTCATTGAAAGGTGTTTTTGACCGACTATGTGTAATGGTCTATCTTAGTCTAACTATCAGACTGGACACATCCATCGTAAATAGACATATAGTGGAATGCGCAGTAGTTGGATCTTATAGAAAAGATAATAGGCGTCAATTTTGTAGCTGAATTGCATAGTCAAATAGGTGTCTATTTTGTAGCTGGATTACATTCTAGAATAGGATGCACTTATGTCTCCACAGAATGTAAGTTGGGAGATACATAAAGTATCCGTGATAAAACTCCACATGTAAAAGTAACCTATGGCAGATGGAGATTAAGTTAAGGCAAGTAGGTAAACGGTTAGGACTGGGGAGGTATGTGGTGATGTTAAAGAGGTATAAACACATCCTATATAGCAAGGCATAGATAGACAGTACTAGGGGTAAGTGGCCAAACAGAAGAGGTCATGACAGGTCCTATAATGGATGATCATCATGGGGAATGTAGTAAGACGTCAACAATATTGTCTACACGTATTGCCCGATAAGGATTCATAATAGTGTAATGGACATATATATATTTTCATACTTAACCTAACATATCCTCTCAATAAAGCATTCCCTTGTAAGAACCCGACACGAACACATAACTGCAGAAGCATGCCTATTCCCTCCCACTGCTGAAAATACGAAAGAACATGGATGTGCTGAACTCTGTATATCCACTAAAGTACACTAATCACCCAGTCACAAGCCAAGCCTGTAAGGTGTAAACAAAATATGACAGTCTTGCTCATAGGCCCAAGAAAGTGGGATTGAATGTGATGGTGGTAATATTCTAGTAATAATAGTGCTTAAGGTCAAATATTGAGCGATGGTAATAATGATATAGTAATAATAGTGCTTAGAGTCGAATTATGAGCTAACCTCCAGGAATAAGAAGAGGGGAATAAAACCCTTAAATGGAAAAACAGCTGAGAGGCATAACGTCTTCTAAATAGGATATACCTCTATAACAGTAATTAAGGCTCTTTAAGGCAAATGGAGGTGTTCTGATTCTAATATGGGTCTGACAGGTATATAGATTTCACATGTGATGGTGATAATATTCTAGTGATAATAGTGTTAGAGTCAATATTAAGCGATAGTAATCATAATATAGTAATAATAGTGTTTAGGGTCAAATTATGAGCTAGCCTCCAGGAATAAGGGGAGGGGAATAAAAACCTTAAATGGAAAAACAGCTGAAAGGCATGACGTCATCTAAATAGGCTACCCCTCTATGACAGTAATTTACGCCCTTTAAGGCAATGGAGGTGTTCTATTTCTAATATAGGTATGACAGGTATATGAATTTCACAGTCCCAATGTAAAACCTGGATTCCCCCGATGGGGTTAAGCCAAGCAGAAGGAGGAGGGATAGATATCTTCAGTGGAGAAACAGCTGGTAGGCATGACGTAGTCTCCAAGTAGAATGTCCCTCTGTGGTGGTATTGCAAACCTGGCAGGACAAGTGGAGGTCTTCTTCTTCTCATCTGGAACTTCAGTAGAGAAGCCGTAGGTAGGAATGACGTCATCTCCAGGTAAGTTGTCCCTCTGTGGTGGTGATGCAAACCTTGTCGGGCAGGTGGAGGTATTCATGGCAGTGGTCGTCATTACACAGTATGGAGTGATGTTAGGACCTCGGTGCTTGCCATAGCGCAGGTTCGTGCCCAAGATTTGGGTAATCGTACCTGGTTCCGGGATTGTCCGGTGAAGGACAAGATCTTCCAAGGCCCCATCTGACCACTGGCGCGTAAAATGGCGCACATTCAGCCTCGCGGCCGCCGCCATTTTTGTAGTTTTTGCGGACCTCATGGCCGCCATTTTTGTAGTCCTAACGGATCTCGTGGCTCTCCGTGAATAAAGTTCAGTTGGTTGGTATAAAGAGATTAAACACGGTTCTTACCAGCTCTTTCGCTCAGGACCTTAGTCCAATGATATGGGTAGCAATGTTCATCCATTAGGGTTAAGTTTCCTCGTCAGTAAATATTCTTAGATTGCGAAAAAAATTCGAAAAAAGATCGGAAAATGATGTTAATCAAAAGGATTTGTTTATTTACAGTTGCAATTAACGGCGGGACGTTTCGGTTACAAAAAAACCTTCATCAGCCTAGCAATCTTGAGAAAGTACCTGTACGAGCGCTAATTGGTGTGCTTCCAGCATGAAGACCAAAGTGAAAGAGGGAGATGAAAGCGGGGGTTGGGCGGATATACCTTTCACCCCGTGACCTCTAAAGTTGGCGATATCCCGGACGAATTAAAAGTAAAGAAATAAAATTTCCCAAGGGGAAAGGGATTAGAAAAATGTCTAGACCCCAGAGGGGGGCGCAGACCTAAAAAATAATATTAAACTGGATATAAACTAATTGTAAAAAATTGGACCGGAAATGGTTGCATTCAGGGGCCCTCGGAAATTTGAAGAAAAGGTGGTTTGAGCCGGTGAATGGTTGCATTCAGGGACTCCAGGAGTCCAGAAGCTCCTGCGTGAATAATGGAAGCCAATTGTGGGGAAAATGAAGACTACATGAATGAAATGGATGGATGTGAATTTAGGATTAGGCATAAGGCCCGAATGGTTAGGTTTAGAGTAAGGGGAAGGGAAGGTGTTAACCTCCACTAATAAATAATAATAATAACAATCTAATTGGGGGGTCTGTGACTTAGGATTAGGCACGTAGGGATACTGTGCACCAATACAAAAATTGCCACGTCAATGGACTATATTGGACCCGTGGCCGATGTGGACCATAGCGGGTAAAGGGTGATCATCATGGATATCGTGAGTGGTGACATGCTTCGTACAGGCCTTTCAGAAACATCATTTTCCTATAGTCATATGTAAGCATATTATGCATTTACACAGTAGGTATACGTGATAGATATTGAAATAAATATAACTATGTCCCAATGTCATGTAGGTGGTGATACTTTACATGAGATGGACATGCAAAATAGAACAAAAAGAAATAAAAATAACTTTAGATAGCGGTGGTGGACACCAAAGTGTTACCTCAATATATAGGAACATATATCACACAGTTATATCACGATGACATGTATGGTAATAATACTTGACATGAAAAGGATGTGGAAAATTGAACAAAATGAAAAAAAATTAACTTCAAATATAGAGAGGTGACAATGGCAGTGTACAGCCCATCTACATATGTTACTATATCCCAATGTCATGCACGATGGTAATCCTTTACATGAGATGGATATGTGAAATAGAACAAAGAAAAACAAAATTAACTTTGGATTAGTGGTGGTGGACACAAGAGTGTTACCTGAATATATAGAAACATATATTACATAGCTATATCCCAATGACATGTATGGTAATGATACTTTACATGAGATGGAGATGGAAAACTGAAAAAAGAGAAATAAAACAAACTTGAGATATAGAAAGGTAGATGTGACAGTGATCGCTCAGTCTATGTGTCTGACTATATCTCAATGACACGTACGGTGGTAATACTGTACATGCAATGGACATGGAAAAGTGAAAAAAGAGAAATAAAAGTAACTTCAGGTTTGAGGTGGTAGACACAAAAGTGTTCCCTCGTAACCAACATGACTAAGACACTACCCGGGGAGACCGCCGGATAATGTCACTCGATGTGGAAATAAATATTATGACAAAACATAAAAACAGCACTGACGGGGTTAGGTTAAGAGAGGACAGCAGACAGTCAAAGACTGCCCACTGGTTAGTGTACTCGCTAATATCTATGTATGTAATGATATCTATCTCCTATCAAGGCCTGGTGGTATTAGAGTAGGAATGATAATATTTTTTTATATATATTATTTAATAATTATATTATTAATTGTTGTTAGATGTACAGTTTTTAATTTTTGTGTTTGTTTCAACTTGAATTATAGACACAATATTATTTATAAATATATATATACTATAAAGAATCTAGTTTTAGTTAGTATATATTGTCTCTAATTGTTTTTCTAATCTGAAGGAGCTGTGGACTTGTCTAAAAGAAGACCAAGGGCACCCTCTGGTGGATGACACCTGGCACAGCACTCCCACAATAACTCCAAAATCCTCCTGTCCAATACAGAAATTGGAGAATTGTTCTTGTCATTGAAAGGTGTTTTTGACCGACTATGTGTAATGGTCTATCTTAATCTAAATATCAGACTGGGCACATCCATCGTGAGTGGAATGCGCAGTAGTTGGATCTTGTAGAAAAGATAATAGGTGTCAATTTTGTAGCTGAATTGCATTGTAAAATAGGTGTCTATTTTGTAGCTGGATTGCATTCTAGAATAGGATTCACTTATGTCTCCACAGAATGTAAGTTGGGAGATACATAAAGTATCCGTGATAAAACTCCACATGAAAGAGTAACCTATGGCAGATGGAGATTAAGTTAAGGCAAGCAGGTAAACGGTTAGGATTGGGGAGGTATGTGGTGGTGTTAAAGAGGTATAAACACATCCTATATAGCAAGGCATAGATAGACAGTACTAGGGGTAAGTAGCCAAACAGAAGAGGTCATGACAGGTCTTACAATGGATGATCATCATGGGGAATGTAGTAAGATGTCAACAATATTGTCTACACGTATTGCCCGATAAGGATTCATAATAGTGTAATGGACATATATATATTTTCATACTCAACCTAACATATCCTCTCAATAAAGCATTCCCTTGCAAGAACCCGACACGAACACATAACTGCAGAAGCATGCCTATTCCCTCCCACTGCTGAAAATGCGATAGAACATGGATGTGCTAAACTCTGTATATCCACTAAAGTACACTAATCACCCAGTCACAAGCCAAGCCTGTAAGGTCTAAACAAAATATGACAATCTTGCTCATAGGCCCAAGAAAGTGGGATTGAATGTGATGGTGGTAATATTTAGTAATAATAGTGCTTAAGGTCAAATATTGAGCGATGGTAATAATGATATAGTAATAATAGTGCTTAGAGTCGAATTATGAGCTAACCTCCAGGAATAAGAAGAGGGGAATAAAACCCTTAAATGGAAAAACAGCTGAGAGGCATAACGTCTTCTAAATAGGATATCCCTCTATAACAGTAATTAAGGCTCTTTAAGGCAAATGGAGGTGTTCTGATTCTAATATGGGTCTGACAGGTATATAGATTTCACATGTGATGGTGATAATATTCTAGTAATAATAGTGTTAGAGTCAATATTGAATATAGTAATAATAGTGTTTAGGGTCAAATTGTGAGCTAGCCTCCAGGAATAAAAAGAGGGGAATAAAGACCTTAAATGGAAAAACAGCTGAAAGGCATGACGTCATCTAAATAGGATATCCCTCTATGACAGTGATTTACGCCCTTTAAGGCAATGGAGGTGTTCTATTTATAATATAGGTATGACAGGTATATAAATTTCACAGTCCCAATGTAAAACCTGGATTCCCCCGATGGGGTTAAGCCAAGCAGAAGGAGGAGGGATAGACATCTTCAGTGGAGAAACAGCTGGTAGGCATGACGTAGTCTCCAAGTAGAATGTCCCTCTGTGGTGGTATTATTGCAAACCTGGCAGGACAAGTGGAGGTCTTCTTCTTCTCATCTGGAACTTCGGTAGAGAAGCCGTAGGTAGGAATGACGTCATCTCCAGGTAAGGTGTCCCTCTGTGGTGGTGATGCAAACCTTGTCGGGCAGGTGGAGGTATTCATGGCAGTGGTCGTCATTACACAGTATGGAGTGATGTTAGGCCCTCGGTGCTTGCCATAGCGCAGGTTCGTGCCCAAGATTTGGGTAATCGTACCTGGTTCCGGGATTCTCCGGTGAAGGACAAGATCTTCCAAGGCCCCATCTGACCACTGGCGCGTAAAATGGCGCACATTCAGCCTCGCGGCCGCCGCCATTTTTGTAGTTTTTGCGGACCTCATGGCCGCCATTTTTGTAGTCCTAACGGATCTCGTGGCTCTCCGTGAATAAAGTTCAGTTGGTTGGTATAAAGAGATTAAACACGGTTCTTACCAGCTCTTTCGCTCAGGACCTTAGTCCAATGATATGGGTAGCAATGTTCATCCATTAGGGTTAAGTTTCCTCGTCAGTAAATATTCTTAGATTGCGAAAAAAATTCGAAAAAAGATCGGAAAATGATGTTAATCAAAAGGATTTGTTTATTTACAGTTGCAATTAACGGCGGGACGTTTCGGTTACAAAAAAACCTTCATCAGCCTAGCAATCTTGAGAAAGTACCTGTACGAGCGCTAATTGGTGTGCTTCCAGCATGAAGACCAAAGTGAAAGAGGGAGATGAAAGCGGGGGTTGGGCGGATATACCTTTCACCCCGTGACCTCTAAAGTTGGCGATATCCCGGACGAATTAAAAGTAAAGAAATAAAATTTCCCAAGGGGAAAGGGATTAGAAAAATGTCTAGACCCCAGAGGGGGGCGCAGACCTAAAAAATAATATTAAACTGGATATAAACTAATTGTAAAAAATTGGACCGGAAATGGTTGCATTCAGGGGCCCTCGGAAATTTGAAGAAAAGGTGGTTTGAGCCGGTGAATGGTTGCATTCAGGGACTCCAGGAGTCCAGAAGCTCCTGCGTGAATAATGGAAGCCAATTGTGGGGAAAATGAAGACTACATGAATGAAATGGATGGATGTGAATTTAGGATTAGGCATAAGGCCCGAATGGTTAGGTTTAGAGTAAGGGGAAGGGAAGGTGTTAACCTCCACTAATAAATAATAATAATAACAATCTAATTGGGGGGTCTGTGACTTAGGATTAGGCACGTAGGGATACTGTGCACCAATACAAAAATTGCCACGTCAATGGACTATATTGGACCCGTGGCCGATGTGGACCATAGCGGGTAAAGGGTGATCATCATGGATATCGTGAGTGGTGACATGCTTCGTACAGGCCTTTCAGAAACATCATTTTCCTATAGTCATATGTAAGCATATTATGCATTTACACAGTAGGTATACGTGATAGATATTGAAATAAATATAACTATGTCCCAATGTCATGTAGGTGGTGATACTTTACATGAGATGGACATGCAAAATAGAACAAAAAGAAATAAAAATAACTTTAGATAGCGGTGGTGGACACCAAAGTGTTACCTCAATATATAGGAACATATATCACACAGTTATATCACGATGACATGTATGGTAATAATACTTGACATGAAAAGGATGTGGAAAATTGAACAAAATGAAAAAAAATTAACTTCAAATATAGAGAGGTGACAATGGCAGTGTACAGCCCATCTACATATGTTACTATATCCCAATGTCATGCACGATGGTAATCCTTTACATGAGATGGATATGTGAAATAGAACAAAGAAAAACAAAATTAACTTTGGATTAGTGGTGGTGGACACAAGAGTGTTACCTGAATATATAGAAACATATATTACATAGCTATATCCCAATGACATGTATGGTAATGATACTTTACATGAGATGGAGATGGAAAACTGAAAAAAGAGAAATAAAACAAACTTGAGATATAGAAAGGTAGATGTGACAGTGATCGCTCAGTCTATGTGTCTGACTATATCTCAATGACACGTACGGTGGTAATACTGTACATGCAATGGACATGGAAAAGTGAAAAAAGAGAAATAAAAGTAACTTCAGGTTTGAGGTGGTAGACACAAAAGTGTTCCCTCGTAACCAACATGACTAAGACACTACCCGGGGAGACCGCCGGATAATGTCACTCGATGTGGAAATAAATATTATGACAAAACATAAAAACAGCACTGACGGGGTTAGGTTAAGAGAGGACAGCAGACAGTCAAAGACTGCCCACTGGTTAGTGTACTCGCTAATATCTATGTATGTAATGATATCTATCTCCTATCAAGGCCTGGTGGTATTAGAGTAGGAATGATAATATTTTTTTATATATATTATTTAATAATTATATTATTAATTGTTGTTAGATGTACAGTTTTTAATTTTTGTGTTTGTTTCAACTTGAATTATAGACACAATATTATTTATAAATATATATATACTATAAAGAATCTAGTTTTAGTTAGTATATATTGTCTCTAATTGTTTTTCTAATCTGAAGGAGCTGTGGACTTGTCTAAAAGAAGACCAAGGGCACCCTCTGGTGGATGACACCTGGCACAGCACTCCCACAATAACTCCAAAATCCTCCTGTCCAATACAGAAATTGGAGAATTGTTCTTGTCATTGAAAGGTGTTTTTGACCGACTATGTGTAATGGTCTATCTTAATCTAAATATCAGACTGGGCACATCCATCGTGAGTGGAATGCGCAGTAGTTGGATCTTGTAGAAAAGATAATAGGTGTCAATTTTGTAGCTGAATTGCATTGTAAAATAGGTGTCTATTTTGTAGCTGGATTGCATTCTAGAATAGGATTCACTTATGTCTCCACAGAATGTAAGTTGGGAGATACATAAAGTATCCGTGATAAAACTCCACATGAAAGAGTAACCTATGGCAGATGGAGATTAAGTTAAGGCAAGCAGGTAAACGGTTAGGATTGGGGAGGTATGTGGTGGTGTTAAAGAGGTATAAACACATCCTATATAGCAAGGCATAGATAGACAGTACTAGGGGTAAGTAGCCAAACAGAAGAGGTCATGACAGGTCTTACAATGGATGATCATCATGGGGAATGTAGTAAGATGTCAACAATATTGTCTACACGTATTGCCCGATAAGGATTCATAATAGTGTAATGGACATATATATATTTTCATACTCAACCTAACATATCCTCTCAATAAAGCATTCCCTTGCAAGAACCCGACACGAACACATAACTGCAGAAGCATGCCTATTCCCTCCCACTGCTGAAAATGCGATAGAACATGGATGTGCTAAACTCTGTATATCCACTAAAGTACACTAATCACCCAGTCACAAGCCAAGCCTGTAAGGTCTAAACAAAATATGACAATCTTGCTCATAGGCCCAAGAAAGTGGGATTGAATGTGATGGTGGTAATATTTAGTAATAATAGTGCTTAAGGTCAAATATTGAGCGATGGTAATAATGATATAGTAATAATAGTGCTTAGAGTCGAATTATGAGCTAACCTCCAGGAATAAGAAGAGGGGAATAAAACCCTTAAATGGAAAAACAGCTGAGAGGCATAACGTCTTCTAAATAGGATATCCCTCTATAACAGTAATTAAGGCTCTTTAAGGCAAATGGAGGTGTTCTGATTCTAATATGGGTCTGACAGGTATATAGATTTCACATGTGATGGTGATAATATTCTAGTAATAATAGTGTTAGAGTCAATATTGAATATAGTAATAATAGTGTTTAGGGTCAAATTGTGAGCTAGCCTCCAGGAATAAAAAGAGGGGAATAAAGACCTTAAATGGAAAAACAGCTGAAAGGCATGACGTCATCTAAATAGGATATCCCTCTATGACAGTGATTTACGCCCTTTAAGGCAATGGAGGTGTTCTATTTATAATATAGGTATGACAGGTATATAAATTTCACAGTCCCAATGTAAAACCTGGATTCCCCCGATGGGGTTAAGCCAAGCAGAAGGAGGAGGGATAGACATCTTCAGTGGAGAAACAGCTGGTAGGCATGACGTAGTCTCCAAGTAGAATGTCCCTCTGTGGTGGTATTATTGCAAACCTGGCAGGACAAGTGGAGGTCTTCTTCTTCTCATCTGGAACTTCGGTAGAGAAGCCGTAGGTAGGAATGACGTCATCTCCAGGTAAGGTGTCCCTCTGTGGTGGTGATGCAAACCTTGTCGGGCAGGTGGAGGTATTCATGGCAGTGGTCGTCATTACACAGTATGGAGTGATGTTAGGCCCTCGGTGCTTGCCATAGCGCAGGTTCGTGCCCAAGATTTGGGTAATCGTACCTGGTTCCGGGATTCTCCGGTGAAGGACAAGATCTTCCAAGGCCCCATCTGACCACTGGCGCGTAAAATGGCGCACATTCAGCCTCGCGGCCGCCGCCATTTTTGTAGTTTTTGCGGACCTCATGGCCGCCATTTTTGTAGTCCTAACGGATCTCGTGGCTCTCCGTGAATAAAGTTCAGTTGGTTGGTATAAAGAGATTAAACACGGTTCTTACCAGCTCTTTCGCTCAGGACCTTAGTCCAATGATATGGGTAGCAATGTTCATCCATTAGGGTTAAGTTTCCTCGTCAGTAAATATTCTTAGATTGCGAAAAAAATTCGAAAAAAGATCGGAAAATGATGTTAATCAAAAGGATTTGTTTATTTACAGTTGCAATTAACGGCGGGACGTTTCGGTTACAAAAAAACCTTCATCAGCCTAGCAATCTTGAGAAAGTACCTGTACGAGCGCTAATTGGTGTGCTTCCAGCATGAAGACCAAAGTGAAAGAGGGAGATGAAAGCGGGGGTTGGGCGGATATACCTTTCACCCCGTGACCTCTAAAGTTGGCGATATCCCGGACGAATTAAAAGTAAAGAAATAAAATTTCCCAAGGGGAAAGGGATTAGAAAAATGTCTAGACCCCAGAGGGGGGCGCAGACCTAAAAAATAATATTAAACTGGATATAAACTAATTGTAAAAAATTGGACCGGAAATGGTTGCATTCAGGGGCCCTCGGAAATTTGAAGAAAAGGTGGTTTGAGCCGGTGAATGGTTGCATTCAGGGACTCCAGGAGTCCAGAAGCTCCTGCGTGAATAATGGAAGCCAATTGTGGGGAAAATGAAGACTACATGAATGAAATGGATGGATGTGAATTTAGGATTAGGCATAAGGCCCGAATGGTTAGGTTTAGAGTAAGGGGAAGGGAAGGTGTTAACCTCCACTAATAAATAATAATAATAACAATCTAATTGGGGGGTCTGTGACTTAGGATTAGGCACGTAGGGATACTGTGCACCAATACAAAAATTGCCACGTCAATGGACTATATTGGACCCGTGGCCGATGTGGACCATAGCGGGTAAAGGGTGATCATCATGGATATCGTGAGTGGTGACATGCTTCGTACAGGCCTTTCAGAAACATCATTTTCCTATAGTCATATGTAAGCATATTATGCATTTACACAGTAGGTATACGTGATAGATATTGAAATAAATATAACTATGTCCCAATGTCATGTAGGTGGTGATACTTTACATGAGATGGACATGCAAAATAGAACAAAAAGAAATAAAAATAACTTTAGATAGCGGTGGTGGACACCAAAGTGTTACCTCAATATATAGGAACATATATCACACAGTTATATCACGATGACATGTATGGTAATAATACTTGACATGAAAAGGATGTGGAAAATTGAACAAAATGAAAAAAAATTAACTTCAAATATAGAGAGGTGACAATGGCAGTGTACAGCCCATCTACATATGTTACTATATCCCAATGTCATGCACGATGGTAATCCTTTACATGAGATGGATATGTGAAATAGAACAAAGAAAAACAAAATTAACTTTGGATTAGTGGTGGTGGACACAAGAGTGTTACCTGAATATATAGAAACATATATTACATAGCTATATCCCAATGACATGTATGGTAATGATACTTTACATGAGATGGAGATGGAAAACTGAAAAAAGAGAAATAAAACAAACTTGAGATATAGAAAGGTAGATGTGACAGTGATCGCTCAGTCTATGTGTCTGACTATATCTCAATGACACGTACGGTGGTAATACTGTACATGCAATGGACATGGAAAAGTGAAAAAAGAGAAATAAAAGTAACTTCAGGTTTGAGGTGGTAGACACAAAAGTGTTCCCTCGTAACCAACATGACTAAGACACTACCCGGGGAGACCGCCGGATAATGTCACTCGATGTGGAAATAAATATTATGACAAAACATAAAAACAGCACTGACGGGGTTAGGTTAAGAGAGGACAGCAGACAGTCAAAGACTGCCCACTGGTTAGTGTACTCGCTAATATCTATGTATGTAATGATATCTATCTCCTATCAAGGCCTGGTGGTATTAGAGTAGGAATGATAATATTTTTTTATATATATTATTTAATAATTATATTATTAATTGTTGTTAGATGTACAGTTTTTAATTTTTGTGTTTGTTTCAACTTGAATTATAGACACAATATTATTTATAAATATATATATACTATAAAGAATCTAGTTTTAGTTAGTATATATTGTCTCTAATTGTTTTTCTAATCTGAAGGAGCTGTGGACTTGTCTAAAAGAAGACCAAGGGCACCCTCTGGTGGATGACACCTGGCACAGCACTCCCACAATAACTCCAAAATCCTCCTGTCCAATACAGAAATTGGAGAATTGTTCTTGTCATTGAAAGGTGTTTTTGACCGACTATGTGTAATGGTCTATCTTAATCTAAATATCAGACTGGGCACATCCATCGTGAGTGGAATGCGCAGTAGTTGGATCTTGTAGAAAAGATAATAGGTGTCAATTTTGTAGCTGAATTGCATTGTAAAATAGGTGTCTATTTTGTAGCTGGATTGCATTCTAGAATAGGATTCACTTATGTCTCCACAGAATGTAAGTTGGGAGATACATAAAGTATCCGTGATAAAACTCCACATGAAAGAGTAACCTATGGCAGATGGAGATTAAGTTAAGGCAAGCAGGTAAACGGTTAGGATTGGGGAGGTATGTGGTGGTGTTAAAGAGGTATAAACACATCCTATATAGCAAGGCATAGATAGACAGTACTAGGGGTAAGTAGCCAAACAGAAGAGGTCATGACAGGTCTTACAATGGATGATCATCATGGGGAATGTAGTAAGATGTCAACAATATTGTCTACACGTATTGCCCGATAAGGATTCATAATAGTGTAATGGACATATATATATTTTCATACTCAACCTAACATATCCTCTCAATAAAGCATTCCCTTGCAAGAACCCGACACGAACACATAACTGCAGAAGCATGCCTATTCCCTCCCACTGCTGAAAATGCGATAGAACATGGATGTGCTAAACTCTGTATATCCACTAAAGTACACTAATCACCCAGTCACAAGCCAAGCCTGTAAGGTCTAAACAAAATATGACAATCTTGCTCATAGGCCCAAGAAAGTGGGATTGAATGTGATGGTGGTAATATTTAGTAATAATAGTGCTTAAGGTCAAATATTGAGCGATGGTAATAATGATATAGTAATAATAGTGCTTAGAGTCGAATTATGAGCTAACCTCCAGGAATAAGAAGAGGGGAATAAAACCCTTAAATGGAAAAACAGCTGAGAGGCATAACGTCTTCTAAATAGGATATCCCTCTATAACAGTAATTAAGGCTCTTTAAGGCAAATGGAGGTGTTCTGATTCTAATATGGGTCTGACAGGTATATAGATTTCACATGTGATGGTGATAATATTCTAGTAATAATAGTGTTAGAGTCAATATTGAATATAGTAATAATAGTGTTTAGGGTCAAATTGTGAGCTAGCCTCCAGGAATAAAAAGAGGGGAATAAAGACCTTAAATGGAAAAACAGCTGAAAGGCATGACGTCATCTAAATAGGATATCCCTCTATGACAGTGATTTACGCCCTTTAAGGCAATGGAGGTGTTCTATTTATAATATAGGTATGACAGGTATATAAATTTCACAGTCCCAATGTAAAACCTGGATTCCCCCGATGGGGTTAAGCCAAGCAGAAGGAGGAGGGATAGACATCTTCAGTGGAGAAACAGCTGGTAGGCATGACGTAGTCTCCAAGTAGAATGTCCCTCTGTGGTGGTATTATTGCAAACCTGGCAGGACAAGTGGAGGTCTTCTTCTTCTCATCTGGAACTTCGGTAGAGAAGCCGTAGGTAGGAATGACGTCATCTCCAGGTAAGGTGTCCCTCTGTGGTGGTGATGCAAACCTTGTCGGGCAGGTGGAGGTATTCATGGCAGTGGTCGTCATTACACAGTATGGAGTGATGTTAGGCCCTCGGTGCTTGCCATAGCGCAGGTTCGTGCCCAAGATTTGGGTAATCGTACCTGGTTCCGGGATTCTCCGGTGAAGGACAAGATCTTCCAAGGCCCCATCTGACCACTGGCGCGTAAAATGGCGCACATTCAGCCTCGCGGCCGCCGCCATTTTTGTAGTTTTTGCGGACCTCATGGCCGCCATTTTTGTAGTCCTAACGGATCTCGTGGCTCTCCGTGAATAAAGTTCAGTTGGTTGGTATAAAGAGATTAAACACGGTTCTTACCAGCTCTTTCGCTCAGGACCTTAGTCCAATGATATGGGTAGCAATGTTCATCCATTAGGGTTAAGTTTCCTCGTCAGTAAATATTCTTAGATTGCGAAAAAAATTCGAAAAAAGATCGGAAAATGATGTTAATCAAAAGGATTTGTTTATTTACAGTTGCAATTAACGGCGGGACGTTTCGGTTACAAAAAAACCTTCATCAGCCTAGCAATCTTGAGAAAGTACCTGTACGAGCGCTAATTGGTGTGCTTCCAGCATGAAGACCAAAGTGAAAGAGGGAGATGAAAGCGGGGGTTGGGCGGATATACCTTTCACCCCGTGACCTCTAAAGTTGGCGATATCCCGGACGAATTAAAAGTAAAGAAATAAAATTTCCCAAGGGGAAAGGGATTAGAAAAATGTCTAGACCCCAGAGGGGGGCGCAGACCTAAAAAATAATATTAAACTGGATATAAACTAATTGTAAAAAATTGGACCGGAAATGGTTGCATTCAGGGGCCCTCGGAAATTTGAAGAAAAGGTGGTTTGAGCCGGTGAATGGTTGCATTCAGGGACTCCAGGAGTCCAGAAGCTCCTGCGTGAATAATGGAAGCCAATTGTGGGGAAAATGAAGACTACATGAATGAAATGGATGGATGTGAATTTAGGATTAGGCATAAGGCCCGAATGGTTAGGTTTAGAGTAAGGGGAAGGGAAGGTGTTAACCTCCACTAATAAATAATAATAATAACAATCTAATTGGGGGGTCTGTGACTTAGGATTAGGCACGTAGGGATACTGTGCACCAATACAAAAATTGCCACGTCAATGGACTATATTGGACCCGTGGCCGATGTGGACCATAGCGGGTAAAGGGTGATCATCATGGATATCGTGAGTGGTGACATGCTTCGTACAGGCCTTTCAGAAACATCATTTTCCTATAGTCATATGTAAGCATATTATGCATTTACACAGTAGGTATACGTGATAGATATTGAAATAAATATAACTATGTCCCAATGTCATGTAGGTGGTGATACTTTACATGAGATGGACATGCAAAATAGAACAAAAAGAAATAAAAATAACTTTAGATAGCGGTGGTGGACACCAAAGTGTTACCTCAATATATAGGAACATATATCACACAGTTATATCACGATGACATGTATGGTAATAATACTTGACATGAAAAGGATGTGGAAAATTGAACAAAATGAAAAAAAATTAACTTCAAATATAGAGAGGTGACAATGGCAGTGTACAGCCCATCTACATATGTTACTATATCCCAATGTCATGCACGATGGTAATCCTTTACATGAGATGGATATGTGAAATAGAACAAAGAAAAACAAAATTAACTTTGGATTAGTGGTGGTGGACACAAGAGTGTTACCTGAATATATAGAAACATATATTACATAGCTATATCCCAATGACATGTATGGTAATGATACTTTACATGAGATGGAGATGGAAAACTGAAAAAAGAGAAATAAAACAAACTTGAGATATAGAAAGGTAGATGTGACAGTGATCGCTCAGTCTATGTGTCTGACTATATCTCAATGACACGTACGGTGGTAATACTGTACATGCAATGGACATGGAAAAGTGAAAAAAGAGAAATAAAAGTAACTTCAGGTTTGAGGTGGTAGACACAAAAGTGTTCCCTCGTAACCAACATGACTAAGACACTACCCGGGGAGACCGCCGGATAATGTCACTCGATGTGGAAATAAATATTATGACAAAACATAAAAACAGCACTGACGGGGTTAGGTTAAGAGAGGACAGCAGACAGTCAAAGACTGCCCACTGGTTAGTGTACTCGCTAATATCTATGTATGTAATGATATCTATCTCCTATCAAGGCCTGGTGGTATTAGAGTAGGAATGATAATATTTTTTTATATATATTATTTAATAATTATATTATTAATTGTTGTTAGATGTACAGTTTTTAATTTTTGTGTTTGTTTCAACTTGAATTATAGACACAATATTATTTATAAATATATATATACTATAAAGAATCTAGTTTTAGTTAGTATATATTGTCTCTAATTGTTTTTCTAATCTGAAGGAGCTGTGGACTTGTCTAAAAGAAGACCAAGGGCACCCTCTGGTGGATGACACCTGGCACAGCACTCCCACAATAACTCCAAAATCCTCCTGTCCAATACAGAAATTGGAGAATTGTTCTTGTCATTGAAAGGTGTTTTTGACCGACTATGTGTAATGGTCTATCTTAATCTAAATATCAGACTGGGCACATCCATCGTGAGTGGAATGCGCAGTAGTTGGATCTTGTAGAAAAGATAATAGGTGTCAATTTTGTAGCTGAATTGCATTGTAAAATAGGTGTCTATTTTGTAGCTGGATTGCATTCTAGAATAGGATTCACTTATGTCTCCACAGAATGTAAGTTGGGAGATACATAAAGTATCCGTGATAAAACTCCACATGAAAGAGTAACCTATGGCAGATGGAGATTAAGTTAAGGCAAGCAGGTAAACGGTTAGGATTGGGGAGGTATGTGGTGGTGTTAAAGAGGTATAAACACATCCTATATAGCAAGGCATAGATAGACAGTACTAGGGGTAAGTAGCCAAACAGAAGAGGTCATGACAGGTCTTACAATGGATGATCATCATGGGGAATGTAGTAAGATGTCAACAATATTGTCTACACGTATTGCCCGATAAGGATTCATAATAGTGTAATGGACATATATATATTTTCATACTCAACCTAACATATCCTCTCAATAAAGCATTCCCTTGCAAGAACCCGACACGAACACATAACTGCAGAAGCATGCCTATTCCCTCCCACTGCTGAAAATGCGATAGAACATGGATGTGCTAAACTCTGTATATCCACTAAAGTACACTAATCACCCAGTCACAAGCCAAGCCTGTAAGGTCTAAACAAAATATGACAATCTTGCTCATAGGCCCAAGAAAGTGGGATTGAATGTGATGGTGGTAATATTTAGTAATAATAGTGCTTAAGGTCAAATATTGAGCGATGGTAATAATGATATAGTAATAATAGTGCTTAGAGTCGAATTATGAGCTAACCTCCAGGAATAAGAAGAGGGGAATAAAACCCTTAAATGGAAAAACAGCTGAGAGGCATAACGTCTTCTAAATAGGATATCCCTCTATAACAGTAATTAAGGCTCTTTAAGGCAAATGGAGGTGTTCTGATTCTAATATGGGTCTGACAGGTATATAGATTTCACATGTGATGGTGATAATATTCTAGTAATAATAGTGTTAGAGTCAATATTGAATATAGTAATAATAGTGTTTAGGGTCAAATTGTGAGCTAGCCTCCAGGAATAAAAAGAGGGGAATAAAGACCTTAAATGGAAAAACAGCTGAAAGGCATGACGTCATCTAAATAGGATATCCCTCTATGACAGTGATTTACGCCCTTTAAGGCAATGGAGGTGTTCTATTTATAATATAGGTATGACAGGTATATAAATTTCACAGTCCCAATGTAAAACCTGGATTCCCCCGATGGGGTTAAGCCAAGCAGAAGGAGGAGGGATAGACATCTTCAGTGGAGAAACAGCTGGTAGGCATGACGTAGTCTCCAAGTAGAATGTCCCTCTGTGGTGGTATTATTGCAAACCTGGCAGGACAAGTGGAGGTCTTCTTCTTCTCATCTGGAACTTCGGTAGAGAAGCCGTAGGTAGGAATGACGTCATCTCCAGGTAAGGTGTCCCTCTGTGGTGGTGATGCAAACCTTGTCGGGCAGGTGGAGGTATTCATGGCAGTGGTCGTCATTACACAGTATGGAGTGATGTTAGGCCCTCGGTGCTTGCCATAGCGCAGGTTCGTGCCCAAGATTTGGGTAATCGTACCTGGTTCCGGGATTCTCCGGTGAAGGACAAGATCTTCCAAGGCCCCATCTGACCACTGGCGCGTAAAATGGCGCACATTCAGCCTCGCGGCCGCCGCCATTTTTGTAGTTTTTGCGGACCTCATGGCCGCCATTTTTGTAGTCCTAACGGATCTCGTGGCTCTCCGTGAATAAAGTTCAGTTGGTTGGTATAAAGAGATTAAACACGGTTCTTACCAGCTCTTTCGCTCAGGACCTTAGTCCAATGATATGGGTAGCAATGTTCATCCATTAGGGTTAAGTTTCCTCGTCAGTAAATATTCTTAGATTGCGAAAAAAATTCGAAAAAAGATCGGAAAATGATGTTAATCAAAAGGATTTGTTTATTTACAGTTGCAATTAACGGCGGGACGTTTCGGTTACAAAAAAACCTTCATCAGCCTAGCAATCTTGAGAAAGTACCTGTACGAGCGCTAATTGGTGTGCTTCCAGCATGAAGACCAAAGTGAAAGAGGGAGATGAAAGCGGGGGTTGGGCGGATATACCTTTCACCCCGTGACCTCTAAAGTTGGCGATATCCCGGACGAATTAAAAGTAAAGAAATAAAATTTCCCAAGGGGAAAGGGATTAGAAAAATGTCTAGACCCCAGAGGGGGGCGCAGACCTAAAAAATAATATTAAACTGGATATAAACTAATTGTAAAAAATTGGACCGGAAATGGTTGCATTCAGGGGCCCTCGGAAATTTGAAGAAAAGGTGGTTTGAGCCGGTGAATGGTTGCATTCAGGGACTCCAGGAGTCCAGAAGCTCCTGCGTGAATAATGGAAGCCAATTGTGGGGAAAATGAAGACTACATGAATGAAATGGATGGATGTGAATTTAGGATTAGGCATAAGGCCCGAATGGTTAGGTTTAGAGTAAGGGGAAGGGAAGGTGTTAACCTCCACTAATAAATAATAATAATAACAATCTAATTGGGGGGTCTGTGACTTAGGATTAGGCACGTAGGGATACTGTGCACCAATACAAAAATTGCCACGTCAATGGACTATATTGGACCCGTGGCCGATGTGGACCATAGCGGGTAAAGGGTGATCATCATGGATATCGTGAGTGGTGACATGCTTCGTACAGGCCTTTCAGAAACATCATTTTCCTATAGTCATATGTAAGCATATTATGCATTTACACAGTAGGTATACGTGATAGATATTGAAATAAATATAACTATGTCCCAATGTCATGTAGGTGGTGATACTTTACATGAGATGGACATGCAAAATAGAACAAAAAGAAATAAAAATAACTTTAGATAGCGGTGGTGGACACCAAAGTGTTACCTCAATATATAGGAACATATATCACACAGTTATATCACGATGACATGTATGGTAATAATACTTGACATGAAAAGGATGTGGAAAATTGAACAAAATGAAAAAAAATTAACTTCAAATATAGAGAGGTGACAATGGCAGTGTACAGCCCATCTACATATGTTACTATATCCCAATGTCATGCACGATGGTAATCCTTTACATGAGATGGATATGTGAAATAGAACAAAGAAAAACAAAATTAACTTTGGATTAGTGGTGGTGGACACAAGAGTGTTACCTGAATATATAGAAACATATATTACATAGCTATATCCCAATGACATGTATGGTAATGATACTTTACATGAGATGGAGATGGAAAACTGAAAAAAGAGAAATAAAACAAACTTGAGATATAGAAAGGTAGATGTGACAGTGATCGCTCAGTCTATGTGTCTGACTATATCTCAATGACACGTACGGTGGTAATACTGTACATGCAATGGACATGGAAAAGTGAAAAAAGAGAAATAAAAGTAACTTCAGGTTTGAGGTGGTAGACACAAAAGTGTTCCCTCGTAACCAACATGACTAAGACACTACCCGGGGAGACCGCCGGATAATGTCACTCGATGTGGAAATAAATATTATGACAAAACATAAAAACAGCACTGACGGGGTTAGGTTAAGAGAGGACAGCAGACAGTCAAAGACTGCCCACTGGTTAGTGTACTCGCTAATATCTATGTATGTAATGATATCTATCTCCTATCAAGGCCTGGTGGTATTAGAGTAGGAATGATAATATTTTTTTATATATATTATTTAATAATTATATTATTAATTGTTGTTAGATGTACAGTTTTTAATTTTTGTGTTTGTTTCAACTTGAATTATAGACACAATATTATTTATAAATATATATATACTATAAAGAATCTAGTTTTAGTTAGTATATATTGTCTCTAATTGTTTTTCTAATCTGAAGGAGCTGTGGACTTGTCTAAAAGAAGACCAAGGGCACCCTCTGGTGGATGACACCTGGCACAGCACTCCCACAATAACTCCAAAATCCTCCTGTCCAATACAGAAATTGGAGAATTGTTCTTGTCATTGAAAGGTGTTTTTGACCGACTATGTGTAATGGTCTATCTTAATCTAAATATCAGACTGGGCACATCCATCGTGAGTGGAATGCGCAGTAGTTGGATCTTGTAGAAAAGATAATAGGTGTCAATTTTGTAGCTGAATTGCATTGTAAAATAGGTGTCTATTTTGTAGCTGGATTGCATTCTAGAATAGGATTCACTTATGTCTCCACAGAATGTAAGTTGGGAGATACATAAAGTATCCGTGATAAAACTCCACATGAAAGAGTAACCTATGGCAGATGGAGATTAAGTTAAGGCAAGCAGGTAAACGGTTAGGATTGGGGAGGTATGTGGTGGTGTTAAAGAGGTATAAACACATCCTATATAGCAAGGCATAGATAGACAGTACTAGGGGTAAGTAGCCAAACAGAAGAGGTCATGACAGGTCTTACAATGGATGATCATCATGGGGAATGTAGTAAGATGTCAACAATATTGTCTACACGTATTGCCCGATAAGGATTCATAATAGTGTAATGGACATATATATATTTTCATACTCAACCTAACATATCCTCTCAATAAAGCATTCCCTTGCAAGAACCCGACACGAACACATAACTGCAGAAGCATGCCTATTCCCTCCCACTGCTGAAAATGCGATAGAACATGGATGTGCTAAACTCTGTATATCCACTAAAGTACACTAATCACCCAGTCACAAGCCAAGCCTGTAAGGTCTAAACAAAATATGACAATCTTGCTCATAGGCCCAAGAAAGTGGGATTGAATGTGATGGTGGTAATATTTAGTAATAATAGTGCTTAAGGTCAAATATTGAGCGATGGTAATAATGATATAGTAATAATAGTGCTTAGAGTCGAATTATGAGCTAACCTCCAGGAATAAGAAGAGGGGAATAAAACCCTTAAATGGAAAAACAGCTGAGAGGCATAACGTCTTCTAAATAGGATATCCCTCTATAACAGTAATTAAGGCTCTTTAAGGCAAATGGAGGTGTTCTGATTCTAATATGGGTCTGACAGGTATATAGATTTCACATGTGATGGTGATAATATTCTAGTAATAATAGTGTTAGAGTCAATATTGAATATAGTAATAATAGTGTTTAGGGTCAAATTGTGAGCTAGCCTCCAGGAATAAAAAGAGGGGAATAAAGACCTTAAATGGAAAAACAGCTGAAAGGCATGACGTCATCTAAATAGGATATCCCTCTATGACAGTGATTTACGCCCTTTAAGGCAATGGAGGTGTTCTATTTATAATATAGGTATGACAGGTATATAAATTTCACAGTCCCAATGTAAAACCTGGATTCCCCCGATGGGGTTAAGCCAAGCAGAAGGAGGAGGGATAGACATCTTCAGTGGAGAAACAGCTGGTAGGCATGACGTAGTCTCCAAGTAGAATGTCCCTCTGTGGTGGTATTATTGCAAACCTGGCAGGACAAGTGGAGGTCTTCTTCTTCTCATCTGGAACTTCGGTAGAGAAGCCGTAGGTAGGAATGACGTCATCTCCAGGTAAGGTGTCCCTCTGTGGTGGTGATGCAAACCTTGTCGGGCAGGTGGAGGTATTCATGGCAGTGGTCGTCATTACACAGTATGGAGTGATGTTAGGCCCTCGGTGCTTGCCATAGCGCAGGTTCGTGCCCAAGATTTGGGTAATCGTACCTGGTTCCGGGATTCTCCGGTGAAGGACAAGATCTTCCAAGGCCCCATCTGACCACTGGCGCGTAAAATGGCGCACATTCAGCCTCGCGGCCGCCGCCATTTTTGTAGTTTTTGCGGACCTCATGGCCGCCATTTTTGTAGTCCTAACGGATCTCGTGGCTCTCCGTGAATAAAGTTCAGTTGGTTGGTATAAAGAGATTAAACACGGTTCTTACCAGCTCTTTCGCTCAGGACCTTAGTCCAATGATATGGGTAGCAATGTTCATCCATTAGGGTTAAGTTTCCTCGTCAGTAAATATTCTTAGATTGCGAAAAAAATTCGAAAAAAGATCGGAAAATGATGTTAATCAAAAGGATTTGTTTATTTACAGTTGCAATTAACGGCGGGACGTTTCGGTTACAAAAAAACCTTCATCAGCCTAGCAATCTTGAGAAAGTACCTGTACGAGCGCTAATTGGTGTGCTTCCAGCATGAAGACCAAAGTGAAAGAGGGAGATGAAAGCGGGGGTTGGGCGGATATACCTTTCACCCCGTGACCTCTAAAGTTGGCGATATCCCGGACGAATTAAAAGTAAAGAAATAAAATTTCCCAAGGGGAAAGGGATTAGAAAAATGTCTAGACCCCAGAGGGGGGCGCAGACCTAAAAAATAATATTAAACTGGATATAAACTAATTGTAAAAAATTGGACCGGAAATGGTTGCATTCAGGGGCCCTCGGAAATTTGAAGAAAAGGTGGTTTGAGCCGGTGAATGGTTGCATTCAGGGACTCCAGGAGTCCAGAAGCTCCTGCGTGAATAATGGAAGCCAATTGTGGGGAAAATGAAGACTACATGAATGAAATGGATGGATGTGAATTTAGGATTAGGCATAAGGCCCGAATGGTTAGGTTTAGAGTAAGGGGAAGGGAAGGTGTTAACCTCCACTAATAAATAATAATAATAACAATCTAATTGGGGGGTCTGTGACTTAGGATTAGGCACGTAGGGATACTGTGCACCAATACAAAAATTGCCACGTCAATGGACTATATTGGACCCGTGGCCGATGTGGACCATAGCGGGTAAAGGGTGATCATCATGGATATCGTGAGTGGTGACATGCTTCGTACAGGCCTTTCAGAAACATCATTTTCCTATAGTCATATGTAAGCATATTATGCATTTACACAGTAGGTATACGTGATAGATATTGAAATAAATATAACTATGTCCCAATGTCATGTAGGTGGTGATACTTTACATGAGATGGACATGCAAAATAGAACAAAAAGAAATAAAAATAACTTTAGATAGCGGTGGTGGACACCAAAGTGTTACCTCAATATATAGGAACATATATCACACAGTTATATCACGATGACATGTATGGTAATAATACTTGACATGAAAAGGATGTGGAAAATTGAACAAAATGAAAAAAAATTAACTTCAAATATAGAGAGGTGACAATGGCAGTGTACAGCCCATCTACATATGTTACTATATCCCAATGTCATGCACGATGGTAATCCTTTACATGAGATGGATATGTGAAATAGAACAAAGAAAAACAAAATTAACTTTGGATTAGTGGTGGTGGACACAAGAGTGTTACCTGAATATATAGAAACATATATTACATAGCTATATCCCAATGACATGTATGGTAATGATACTTTACATGAGATGGAGATGGAAAACTGAAAAAAGAGAAATAAAACAAACTTGAGATATAGAAAGGTAGATGTGACAGTGATCGCTCAGTCTATGTGTCTGACTATATCTCAATGACACGTACGGTGGTAATACTGTACATGCAATGGACATGGAAAAGTGAAAAAAGAGAAATAAAAGTAACTTCAGGTTTGAGGTGGTAGACACAAAAGTGTTCCCTCGTAACCAACATGACTAAGACACTACCCGGGGAGACCGCCGGATAATGTCACTCGATGTGGAAATAAATATTATGACAAAACATAAAAACAGCACTGACGGGGTTAGGTTAAGAGAGGACAGCAGACAGTCAAAGACTGCCCACTGGTTAGTGTACTCGCTAATATCTATGTATGTAATGATATCTATCTCCTATCAAGGCCTGGTGGTATTAGAGTAGGAATGATAATATTTTTTTATATATATTATTTAATAATTATATTATTAATTGTTGTTAGATGTACAGTTTTTAATTTTTGTGTTTGTTTCAACTTGAATTATAGACACAATATTATTTATAAATATATATATACTATAAAGAATCTAGTTTTAGTTAGTATATATTGTCTCTAATTGTTTTTCTAATCTGAAGGAGCTGTGGACTTGTCTAAAAGAAGACCAAGGGCACCCTCTGGTGGATGACACCTGGCACAGCACTCCCACAATAACTCCAAAATCCTCCTGTCCAATACAGAAATTGGAGAATTGTTCTTGTCATTGAAAGGTGTTTTTGACCGACTATGTGTAATGGTCTATCTTAATCTAAATATCAGACTGGGCACATCCATCGTGAGTGGAATGCGCAGTAGTTGGATCTTGTAGAAAAGATAATAGGTGTCAATTTTGTAGCTGAATTGCATTGTAAAATAGGTGTCTATTTTGTAGCTGGATTGCATTCTAGAATAGGATTCACTTATGTCTCCACAGAATGTAAGTTGGGAGATACATAAAGTATCCGTGATAAAACTCCACATGAAAGAGTAACCTATGGCAGATGGAGATTAAGTTAAGGCAAGCAGGTAAACGGTTAGGATTGGGGAGGTATGTGGTGGTGTTAAAGAGGTATAAACACATCCTATATAGCAAGGCATAGATAGACAGTACTAGGGGTAAGTAGCCAAACAGAAGAGGTCATGACAGGTCTTACAATGGATGATCATCATGGGGAATGTAGTAAGATGTCAACAATATTGTCTACACGTATTGCCCGATAAGGATTCATAATAGTGTAATGGACATATATATATTTTCATACTCAACCTAACATATCCTCTCAATAAAGCATTCCCTTGCAAGAACCCGACACGAACACATAACTGCAGAAGCATGCCTATTCCCTCCCACTGCTGAAAATGCGATAGAACATGGATGTGCTAAACTCTGTATATCCACTAAAGTACACTAATCACCCAGTCACAAGCCAAGCCTGTAAGGTCTAAACAAAATATGACAATCTTGCTCATAGGCCCAAGAAAGTGGGATTGAATGTGATGGTGGTAATATTTAGTAATAATAGTGCTTAAGGTCAAATATTGAGCGATGGTAATAATGATATAGTAATAATAGTGCTTAGAGTCGAATTATGAGCTAACCTCCAGGAATAAGAAGAGGGGAATAAAACCCTTAAATGGAAAAACAGCTGAGAGGCATAACGTCTTCTAAATAGGATATCCCTCTATAACAGTAATTAAGGCTCTTTAAGGCAAATGGAGGTGTTCTGATTCTAATATGGGTCTGACAGGTATATAGATTTCACATGTGATGGTGATAATATTCTAGTAATAATAGTGTTAGAGTCAATATTGAATATAGTAATAATAGTGTTTAGGGTCAAATTGTGAGCTAGCCTCCAGGAATAAAAAGAGGGGAATAAAGACCTTAAATGGAAAAACAGCTGAAAGGCATGACGTCATCTAAATAGGATATCCCTCTATGACAGTGATTTACGCCCTTTAAGGCAATGGAGGTGTTCTATTTATAATATAGGTATGACAGGTATATAAATTTCACAGTCCCAATGTAAAACCTGGATTCCCCCGATGGGGTTAAGCCAAGCAGAAGGAGGAGGGATAGACATCTTCAGTGGAGAAACAGCTGGTAGGCATGACGTAGTCTCCAAGTAGAATGTCCCTCTGTGGTGGTATTATTGCAAACCTGGCAGGACAAGTGGAGGTCTTCTTCTTCTCATCTGGAACTTCGGTAGAGAAGCCGTAGGTAGGAATGACGTCATCTCCAGGTAAGGTGTCCCTCTGTGGTGGTGATGCAAACCTTGTCGGGCAGGTGGAGGTATTCATGGCAGTGGTCGTCATTACACAGTATGGAGTGATGTTAGGCCCTCGGTGCTTGCCATAGCGCAGGTTCGTGCCCAAGATTTGGGTAATCGTACCTGGTTCCGGGATTCTCCGGTGAAGGACAAGATCTTCCAAGGCCCCATCTGACCACTGGCGCGTAAAATGGCGCACATTCAGCCTCGCGGCCGCCGCCATTTTTGTAGTTTTTGCGGACCTCATGGCCGCCATTTTTGTAGTCCTAACGGATCTCGTGGCTCTCCGTGAATAAAGTTCAGTTGGTTGGTATAAAGAGATTAAACACGGTTCTTACCAGCTCTTTCGCTCAGGACCTTAGTCCAATGATATGGGTAGCAATGTTCATCCATTAGGGTTAAGTTTCCTCGTCAGTAAATATTCTTAGATTGCGAAAAAAATTCGAAAAAAGATCGGAAAATGATGTTAATCAAAAGGATTTGTTTATTTACAGTTGCAATTAACGGCGGGACGTTTCGGTTACAAAAAAACCTTCATCAGCCTAGCAATCTTGAGAAAGTACCTGTACGAGCGCTAATTGGTGTGCTTCCAGCATGAAGACCAAAGTGAAAGAGGGAGATGAAAGCGGGGGTTGGGCGGATATACCTTTCACCCCGTGACCTCTAAAGTTGGCGATATCCCGGACGAATTAAAAGTAAAGAAATAAAATTTCCCAAGGGGAAAGGGATTAGAAAAATGTCTAGACCCCAGAGGGGGGCGCAGACCTAAAAAATAATATTAAACTGGATATAAACTAATTGTAAAAAATTGGACCGGAAATGGTTGCATTCAGGGGCCCTCGGAAATTTGAAGAAAAGGTGGTTTGAGCCGGTGAATGGTTGCATTCAGGGACTCCAGGAGTCCAGAAGCTCCTGCGTGAATAATGGAAGCCAATTGTGGGGAAAATGAAGACTACATGAATGAAATGGATGGATGTGAATTTAGGATTAGGCATAAGGCCCGAATGGTTAGGTTTAGAGTAAGGGGAAGGGAAGGTGTTAACCTCCACTAATAAATAATAATAATAACAATCTAATTGGGGGGTCTGTGACTTAGGATTAGGCACGTAGGGATACTGTGCACCAATACAAAAATTGCCACGTCAATGGACTATATTGGACCCGTGGCCGATGTGGACCATAGCGGGTAGAGGGTGATCATCATGGATATCGTGAGTGGTGACATGCTTCGTACAGGCCTTTCAGAAACATCATTTTCCTATAGTCATATGTAAGCATATTATGCATTTACACAGTAGGTATACGTGATAGATATTGAAATAAATATAACTATGTCCCAATGTCATGTAGGTGGTGATACTTTACATGAGATGGACATGCAAAATAGAACAAAAAGAAATAAAAATAACTTTAGATAGCGGTGGTGGACACCAAAGTGTTACCTCAATATATAGGAACATATATCACACAGTTATATCACGATGACATGTATGGTAATAATACTTGACATGAAAAGGATGTGGAAAATTGAACAAAATGAAAAAAAATTAACTTCAAATATAGAGAGGTGACAATGGCAGTGTACAGCCCATCTACATATGTTACTATATCCCAATGTCATGCACGATGGTAATCCTTTACATGAGATGGATATGTGAAATAGAACAAAGAAAAACAAAATTAACTTTGGATTAGTGGTGGTGGACACAAGAGTGTTACCTGAATATATAGAAACATATATTACATAGCTATATCCCAATGACATGTATGGTAATGATACTTTACATGAGATGGAGATGGAAAACTGAAAAAAGAGAAATAAAACAAACTTGAGATATAGAAAGGTAGATGTGACAGTGATCGCTCAGTCTATGTGTCTGACTATATCTCAATGACACGTACGGTGGTAATACTGTACATGCAATGGACATGGAAAAGTGAAAAAAGAGAAATAAAAGTAACTTCAGGTTTGAGGTGGTAGACACAAAAGTGTTCCCTCGTAACCAACATGACTAAGACACTACCCGGGGAGACCGCCGGATAATGTCACTCGATGTGGAAATAAATATTATGACAAAACATAAAAACAGCACTGACGGGGTTAGGTTAAGAGAGGACAGCAGACAGTCAAAGACTGCCCACTGGTTAGTGTACTCGCTAATATCTATGTATGTAATGATATCTATCTCCTATCAAGGCCTGGTGGTATTAGAGTAGGAATGATAATATTTTTTTATATATATTATTTAATAATTATATTATTAATTGTTGTTAGATGTACAGTTTTTAATTTTTGTGTTTGTTTCAACTTGAATTATAGACACAATATTATTTATAAATATATATATACTATAAAGAATCTAGTTTTAGTTAGTATATATTGTCTCTAATTGTTTTTCTAATCTGAAGGAGCTGTGGACTTGTCTAAAAGAAGACCAAGGGCACCCTCTGGTGGATGACACCTGGCACAGCACTCCCACAATAACTCCAAAATCCTCCTGTCCAATACAGAAATTGGAGAATTGTTCTTGTCATTGAAAGGTGTTTTTGACCGACTATGTGTAATGGTCTATCTTAATCTAAATATCAGACTGGGCACATCCATCGTGAGTGGAATGCGCAGTAGTTGGATCTTGTAGAAAAGATAATAGGTGTCAATTTTGTAGCTGAATTGCATTGTAAAATAGGTGTCTATTTTGTAGCTGGATTGCATTCTAGAATAGGATTCACTTATGTCTCCACAGAATGTAAGTTGGGAGATACATAAAGTATCCGTGATAAAACTCCACATGAAAGAGTAACCTATGGCAGATGGAGATTAAGTTAAGGCAAGCAGGTAAACGGTTAGGATTGGGGAGGTATGTGGTGGTGTTAAAGAGGTATAAACACATCCTATATAGCAAGGCATAGATAGACAGTACTAGGGGTAAGTAGCCAAACAGAAGAGGTCATGACAGGTCTTACAATGGATGATCATCATGGGGAATGTAGTAAGATGTCAACAATATTGTCTACACGTATTGCCCGATAAGGATTCATAATAGTGTAATGGACATATATATATTTTCATACTCAACCTAACATATCCTCTCAATAAAGCATTCCCTTGCAAGAACCCGACACGAACACATAACTGCAGAAGCATGCCTATTCCCTCCCACTGCTGAAAATGCGATAGAACATGGATGTGCTAAACTCTGTATATCCACTAAAGTACATTAATCACCCAGTCACAAGCCAAGCCTGTAAGGTCTAAACAAAATATGACAATCTTGCTCATAGGCCCAAGAAAGTGGGATTGAATGTGATGGTGGTAATATTTAGTAATAATAGTGCTTAAGGTCAAATATTGAGCGATGGTAATAATGATATAGTAATAATAGTGCTTAGAGTCGAATTATGAGCTAACCTCCAGGAATAAGAAGAGGGGAATAAAACCCTTAAATGGAAAAACAGCTGAGAGGCATAACGTCTTCTAAATAGGATATCCCTCTATAACAGTAATTAAGGCTCTTTAAGGCAAATGGAGGTGTTCTGATTCTAATATGGGTCTGACAGGTATATAGATTTCACATGTGATGGTGATAATATTCTAGTAATAATAGTGTTAGAGTCAATATTGAATATAGTAATAATAGTGTTTAGGGTCAAATTGTGAGCTAGCCTCCAGGAATAAAAAGAGGGGAATAAAGACCTTAAATGGAAAAACAGCTGAAAGGCATGACGTCATCTAAATAGGATATCCCTCTATGACAGTGATTTACGCCCTTTAAGGCAATGGAGGTGTTCTATTTATAATATAGGTATGACAGGTATATAAATTTCACAGTCCCAATGTAAAACCTGGATTCCCCCGATGGGGTTAAGCCAAGCAGAAGGAGGAGGGATAGACATCTTCAGTGGAGAAACAGCTGGTAGGCATGACGTAGTCTCCAAGTAGAATGTCCCTCTGTGGTGGTATTATTGCAAACCTGGCAGGACAAGTGGAGGTCTTCTTCTTCTCATCTGGAACTTCGGTAGAGAAGCCGTAGGTAGGAATGACGTCATCTCCAGGTAAGGTGTCCCTCTGTGGTGGTGATGCAAACCTTGTCGGGCAGGTGGAGGTATTCATGGCAGTGGTCGTCATTACACAGTATGGAGTGATGTTAGGCCCTCGGTGCTTGCCATAGCGCAGGTTCGTGCCCAAGATTTGGGTAATCGTACCTGGTTCCGGGATTCTCCGGTGAAGGACAAGATCTTCCAAGGCCCCATCTGACCACTGGCGCGTAAAATGGCGCACATTCAGCCTCGCGGCCGCCGCCATTTTTGTAGTTTTTGCGGACCTCATGGCCGCCATTTTTGTAGTCCTAACGGATCTCGTGGCTCTCCGTGAATAAAGTTCAGTTGGTTGGTATAAAGAGATTAAACACGGTTCTTACCAGCTCTTTCGCTCAGGACCTTAGTCCAATGATATGGGTAGCAATGTTCATCCATTAGGGTTAAGTTTCCTCGTCAGTAAATATTCTTAGATTGCGAAAAAAATTCGAAAAAAGATCGGAAAATGATGTTAATCAAAAGGATTTGTTTATTTACAGTTGCAATTAACGGCGGGACGTTTCGGTTACAAAAAAACCTTCATCAGCCTAGCAATCTTGAGAAAGTACCTGTACGAGCGCTAATTGGTGTGCTTCCAGCATGAAGACCAGAGTGAAAGAGGGAGATGAAGGCGGGGGTTGGGCGGATATACCTTTCACCCCGTGACCTCTAAAGTTGGCGATATCCCGGACGAATTAAAAGTAAAGAAATAAAATTTCCCAAGGGGAAAGGGATTAGAAAAATGTCTAGACCCCAGAGGGGGGCGCAGACCTAAAAAATAAAATTATATTAAACTGGATATAAACTAATTGTAAAAAATTGGACCGGAAATGGTTGCATTCAGGGGCCCTCGGAAATTTGAAGAAAAGGTGGTTTGAGCCGGTGAATGGTTGCATTCAGGGACTCCAGGAGTCCAGAAGCTCCTGCGTGAATAATGGAAGCCAATTGTGGGGAAAATGAAGACTACATGAATGAAATGGATGGATGTGAATTTAGGATTAGGCATAAGGCCCGAATGGTTAGGTTTAGAGTAAGGGGAAGGGAAGGTGTTAACCTCCACTAATAAATAATAATAATAACAATCTAATTGGGGGGTCTGTGACTTAGGATTAGGCACGTAGGGATACTGTGCACCAATACAAAAATTGCCACGTCAATGGACTATATTGGACCCGTGGCCGATGTGGACCATAGCGGGTAGAGGGTGATCATCATGGATATCGTGAGTGGTGACATGCTTCGTACAGGCCTTTCAGAAACATCATTTTCCTATAGTCATATGTAAGCATATTATGCATTTACACAGTAGGTATACGTGATAGATATTGAAATAAATATAACTATGTCCCAATGTCATGTAGGTGGTGATACTTTACATGAGATGGACATGCAAAATAGAACAAAAAGAAATAAAAATAACTTTAGATAGCGGTGGTGGACACCAAAGTGTTACCTCAATATATAGGAACATATATCACACAGTTATATCACGATGACATGTATGGTAATAATACTTGACATGAAAAGGATGTGGAAAATTGAACAAAATGAAAAAAAATTAACTTCAAATATAGAGAGGTGACAATGGCAGTGTACAGCCCATCTACATATGTTACTATATCCCAATGTCATGCACGATGGTAATCCTTTACATGAGATGGATATGTGAAATAGAACAAAGAAAAACAAAATTAACTTTGGATTAGTGGTGGTGGACACAAGAGTGTTACCTGAATATATAGAAACATATATTACATAGCTATATCCCAATGACATGTATGGTAATGATACTTTACATGAGATGGAGATGGAAAACTGAAAAAAGAGAAATAAAACAAACTTGAGATATAGAAAGGTAGATGTGACAGTGATCGCTCAGTCTATGTGTCTGACTATATCTCAATGACACGTACGGTGGTAATACTGTACATGCAATGGACATGGAAAAGTGAAAAAAGAGAAATAAAAGTAACTTCAGGTTTGAGGTGGTAGACACAAAAGTGTTCCCTCGTAACCAACATGACTAAGACACTACCCGGGGAGACCGCCGGATAATGTCACTCGATGTGGAAATAAATATTATGACAAAACATAAAAACAGCACTGACGGGGTTAGGTTAAGAGAGGACAGCAGACAGTCAAAGACTGCCCACTGGTTAGTGTACTCGCTAATATCTATGTATGTAATGATATCTATCTCCTATCAAGGCCTGGTGGTATTAGAGTAGGAATGATAATATTTTTTTATATATATTATTTAATAATTATATTATTAATTGTTGTTAGATGTACAGTTTTTAATTTTTGTGTTTGTTTCAACTTGAATTATAGACACAATATTATTTATAAATATATATATACTATAAAGAATCTAGTTTTAGTTAGTATATATTGTCTCTAATTGTTTTTCTAATCTGAAGGAGCTGTGGACTTGTCTAAAAGAAGACCAAGGGCACCCTCTGGTGGATGACACCTGGCACAGCACTCCCACAATAACTCCAAAATCCTCCTGTCCAATACAGAAATTGGAGAATTGTTCTTGTCATTGAAAGGTGTTTTTGACCGACTATGTGTAATGGTCTATCTTAATCTAAATATCAGACTGGGCACATCCATCGTGAGTGGAATGCGCAGTAGTTGGATCTTGTAGAAAAGATAATAGGTGTCAATTTTGTAGCTGAATTGCATTGTAAAATAGGTGTCTATTTTGTAGCTGGATTGCATTCTAGAATAGGATTCACTTATGTCTCCACAGAATGTAAGTTGGGAGATACATAAAGTATCCGTGATAAAACTCCACATGAAAGAGTAACCTATGGCAGATGGAGATTAAGTTAAGGCAAGCAGGTAAACGGTTAGGATTGGGGAGGTATGTGGTGATGTTAAAGAGGTATAAACACATCCTATATAGCAAGGCATAGATAGACAGTACTAGGGGTAAGTAGCCAAACAGAAGAGGTCATGACAGGTCTTATAATGGATGATCATCATGGGGAATGTAGTAAGATGTCAACAATATTGTCTACACGTATTGCCCGATAAGGATTCATAATAGTGTAATGGACATATATATATTTTCATACTCAACCTAACATATCCTCTCAATAAAGCATTCCCTTGTAAGAACCCGACACGAACACATAACTGCAGAAGCATGCCTATTCCCTCCCACTGCTGAAAATGCGATAGAACATGGATGTGCTAAACTCTGTATATCCACTAAAGTACACTAATCACCCAGTCACAAGCCAAGCCTGTAAGGTCTAAACAAAATATGACAATCTTGCTCATAGGCCCAAGAAAGTGGGATTGAATGTGATGGTGGTAATATTTAGTAATAATAGTGCTTAAGGTCAAATATTGAGCGATGGTAATAATGATATAGTAATAATAGTGCTTAGAGTCGAATTATGAGCTAACCTCCAGGAATAAGAAGAGGGGAATAAAACCCTTAAATGGAAAAACAGCTGAGAGGCATAACGTCTTCTAAATAGGATATCCCTCTATAACAGTAATTAAGGCTCTTTAAGGCAAATGGAGGTGTTCTGATTCTAATATGGGTCTGACAGGTATATAGATTTCACATGTGATGGTGATAATATTCTAGTAATAATAGTGTTAGAGTCAATATTGAATATAGTAATAATAGTGTTTAGGGTCAAATTGTGAGCTAGCCTCCAGGAATAAAAAGAGGGGAATAAAGACCTTAAATGGAAAAACAGCTGAAAGGCATGACGTCATCTAAATAGGATATCCCTCTATGACAGTGATTTACGCCCTTTAAGGCAATGGAGGTGTTCTATTTATAATATAGGTATGACAGGTATATAAATTTCACAGTCCCAATGTAAAACCTGGATTCCCCCGATGGGGTTAAGCCAAGCAGAAGGAGGAGGGATAGACATCTTCAGTGGAGAAACAGCTGGTAGGCATGACGTAGTCTCCAAGTAGAATGTCCCTCTGTGGTGGTATTATTGCAAACCTGGCAGGACAAGTGGAGGTCTTCTTCTTCTCATCTGGAACTTCGGTAGAGAAGCCGTAGGTAGGAATGACGTCATCTCCAGGTAAGGTGTCCCTCTGTGGTGGTGATGCAAACCTTGTCGGGCAGGTGGAGGTATTCATGGCAGTGGTCGTCATTACACAGTATGGAGTGATGTTAGGCCCTCGGTGCTTGCCATAGCGCAGGTTCGTGCCCAAGATTTGGGTAATCGTACCTGGTTCCGGGATTCTCCGGTGAAGGACAAGATCTTCCAAGGCCCCATCTGACCACTGGCGCGTAAAATGGCGCACATTCAGCCTCGCGGCCGCCGCCATTTTTGTAGTTTTTGCGGACCTCATGGCCGCCATTTTTGTAGTCCTAACGGATCTCGTGGCTATCCGTGAATAAAGTTCAGTTGGTTGGTATAAAGAGATTAAACACGGTTCTTACCAGCTCTTTCGCTCAGGACCTTAGTCCAATGATATAGGTAGCAATGTTCATCCATTAGGGTTAAGTTTCCTCGTCAGTAAATATTCTTAGATTGCGAAAAAAATTCGAAAAAAGATCGGAAAATGATGTTAATCAAAAGGATTTGTTTATTTACAGTTGCAATTAACGGCGGGACGTTTCGGTTACAAAAAAACCTTCATCAGCCTAGCAATCTTGAGAAAGTACCTGTACGAGCGCTAATTGGTGTGCTTCCAGCATGAAGACCAGAGTGAAAGAGGGAGATGAAGGCGGGGGTTGGGCGGATATACCTTTCACCCCGTGACCTCTAAAGTTGGCGATATCCCGGACGAATTAAAAGTAAAGAAATAAAATTTCCCAAGGGGAAAGGGATTAGAAAAATGTCTAGACCCCAGAGGGGGGCGCAGACCTAAAAAATAAAATTATATTAAACTGGATATAAACTAATTGTAAAAAATTGGACCGGAAATGGTTGCATTCAGGGGCCCTCGGAAATTTGAAGAAAAGGTGGTTTGAGCCGGTGAATGGTTGCATTCAGGGACTCCAGGAGTCCAGAAGCTCCTGCGTGAATAATGGAAGCCAATTGTGGGGAAAATGAAGACTACATGAATGAAATGGATGGATGTGAATTTAGGATTAGGCATAAGGCCCGAATGGTTAGGTTTAGAGTAAGGGGAAGGGAAGGTGTTAACCTCCACTAATAAATAATAATAATAACAATCTAATTGGGGGGTCTGTGACTTAGGATTAGGCACGTAGGGATACTGTGCACCAATACAAAAATTGCCACGTCAATGGACTATATTGGACCCGTGGCCGATGTGGACCATAGCGGGTAGAGGGTGATCATCATGGATATCGTGAGTGGTGACATGCTTCGTACAGGCCTTTCAGAAACATCATTTTCCTATAGTCATATGTAAGCATATTATGCATTTACACAGTAGGTATACGTGATAGATATTGAAATAAATATAACTATGTCCCAATGTCATGTAGGTGGTGATACTTTACATGAGATGGACATGCAAAATAGAACAAAAAGAAATAAAAATAACTTTAGATAGCGGTGGTGGACACCAAAGTGTTACCTCAATATATAGGAACATATATCACACAGTTATATCACGATGACATGTATGGTAATAATACTTGACATGAAAAGGATGTGGAAAATTGAACAAAATGAAAAAAAATTAACTTCAAATATAGAGAGGTGACAATGGCAGTGTACAGCCCATCTACATATGTTACTATATCCCAATGTCATGCACGATGGTAATCCTTTACATGAGATGGATATGTGAAATAGAACAAAGAAAAACAAAATTAACTTTGGATTAGTGGTGGTGGACACAAGAGTGTTACCTGAATATATAGAAACATATATTACATAGCTATATCCCAATGACATGTATGGTAATGATACTTTACATGAGATGGAGATGGAAAACTGAAAAAAGAGAAATAAAACAAACTTGAGATATAGAAAGGTAGATGTGACAGTGATCGCTCAGTCTATGTGTCTGACTATATCTCAATGACACGTACGGTGGTAATACTGTACATGCAATGGACATGGAAAAGTGAAAAAAGAGAAATAAAAGTAACTTCAGGTTTGAGGTGGTAGACACAAAAGTGTTCCCTCGTAACCAACATGACTAAGACACTACCCGGGGAGACCGCCGGATAATGTCACTCGATGTGGAAATAAATATTATGACAAAACATAAAAACAGCACTGACGGGGTTAGGTTAAGAGAGGACAGCAGACAGTCAAAGACTGCCCACTGGTTAGTGTACTCGCTAATATCTATGTATGTAATGATATCTATCTCCTATCAAGGCCTGGTGGTATTAGAGTAGGAATGATAATATTTTTTTATATATATTATTTAATAATTATATTATTAATTGTTGTTAGATGTACAGTTTTTAATTTTTGTGTTTGTTTCAACTTGAATTATAGACACAATATTATTTATAAATATATATATACTATAAAGAATCTAGTTTTAGTTAGTATATATTGTCTCTAATTGTTTTTCTAATCTGAAGGAGCTGTGGACTTGTCTAAAAGAAGACCAAGGGCACCCTCTGGTGGATGACACCTGGCACAGCACTCCCACAATAACTCCAAAATCCTCCTGTCCAATACAGAAATTGGAGAATTGTTCTTGTCATTGAAAGGTGTTTTTGACCGACTATGTGTAATGGTCTATCTTAATCTAAATATCAGACTGGGCACATCCATCGTGAGTGGAATGCGCAGTAGTTGGATCTTGTAGAAAAGATAATAGGTGTCAATTTTGTAGCTGAATTGCATTGTAAAATAGGTGTCTATTTTGTAGCTGGATTGCATTCTAGAATAGGATTCACTTATGTCTCCACAGAATGTAAGTTGGGAGATACATAAAGTATCCGTGATAAAACTCCACATGAAAGAGTAACCTATGGCAGATGGAGATTAAGTTAAGGCAAGCAGGTAAACGGTTAGGATTGGGGAGGTATGTGGTGATGTTAAAGAGGTATAAACACATCCTATATAGCAAGGCATAGATAGACAGTACTAGGGGTAAGTAGCCAAACAGAAGAGGTCATGACAGGTCTTATAATGGATGATCATCATGGGGAATGTAGTAAGATGTCAACAATATTGTCTACACGTATTGCCCGATAAGGATTCATAATAGTGTAATGGACATATATATATTTTCATACTCAACCTAACATATCCTCTCAATAAAGCATTCCCTTGTAAGAACCCGACACGAACACATAACTGCAGAAGCATGCCTATTCCCTCCCACTGCTGAAAATGCGATAGAACATGGATGTGCTAAACTCTGTATATCCACTAAAGTACACTAATCACCCAGTCACAAGCCAAGCCTGTAAGGTCTAAACAAAATATGACAATCTTGCTCATAGGCCCAAGAAAGTGGGATTGAATGTGATGGTGGTAATATTTAGTAATAATAGTGCTTAAGGTCAAATATTGAGCGATGGTAATAATGATATAGTAATAATAGTGCTTAGAGTCGAATTATGAGCTAACCTCCAGGAATAAGAAGAGGGGAATAAAACCCTTAAATGGAAAAACAGCTGAGAGGCATAACGTCTTCTAAATAGGATATCCCTCTATAACAGTAATTAAGGCTCTTTAAGGCAAATGGAGGTGTTCTGATTCTAATATGGGTCTGACAGGTATATAGATTTCACATGTGATGGTGATAATATTCTAGTAATAATAGTGTTAGAGTCAATATTGAATATAGTAATAATAGTGTTTAGGGTCAAATTGTGAGCTAGCCTCCAGGAATAAAAAGAGGGGAATAAAGACCTTAAATGGAAAAACAGCTGAAAGGCATGACGTCATCTAAATAGGATATCCCTCTATGACAGTGATTTACGCCCTTTAAGGCAATGGAGGTGTTCTATTTATAATATAGGTATGACAGGTATATAAATTTCACAGTCCCAATGTAAAACCTGGATTCCCCCGATGGGGTTAAGCCAAGCAGAAGGAGGAGGGATAGACATCTTCAGTGGAGAAACAGCTGGTAGGCATGACGTAGTCTCCAAGTAGAATGTCCCTCTGTGGTGGTATTATTGCAAACCTGGCAGGACAAGTGGAGGTCTTCTTCTTCTCATCTGGAACTTCGGTAGAGAAGCCGTAGGTAGGAATGACGTCATCTCCAGGTAAGGTGTCCCTCTGTGGTGGTGATGCAAACCTTGTCGGGCAGGTGGAGGTATTCATGGCAGTGGTCGTCATTACACAGTATGGAGTGATGTTAGGCCCTCGGTGCTTGCCATAGCGCAGGTTCGTGCCCAAGATTTGGGTAATCGTACCTGGTTCCGGGATTCTCCGGTGAAGGACAAGATCTTCCAAGGCCCCATCTGACCACTGGCGCGTAAAATGGCGCACATTCAGCCTCGCGGCCGCCGCCATTTTTGTAGTTTTTGCGGACCTCATGGCCGCCATTTTTGTAGTCCTAACGGATCTCGTGGCTATCCGTGAATAAAGTTCAGTTGGTTGGTATAAAGAGATTAAACACGGTTCTTACCAGCTCTTTCGCTCAGGACCTTAGTCCAATGATATAGGTAGCAATGTTCATCCATTAGGGTTAAGTTTCCTCGTCAGTAAATATTCTTAGATTGCGAAAAAAATTCGAAAAAAGATCGGAAAATGATGTTAATCAAAAGGATTTGTTTATTTACAGTTGCAATTAACGGCGGGACGTTTCGGTTACAAAAAAACCTTCATCAGCCTAGCAATCTTGAGAAAGTACCTGTACGAGCGCTAATTGGTGTGCTTCCAGCATGAAGACCAGAGTGAAAGAGGGAGATGAAGGCGGGGGTTGGGCGGATATACCTTTCACCCCGTGACCTCTAAAGTTGGCGATATCCCGGACGAATTAAAAGTAAAGAAATAAAATTTCCCAAGGGGAAAGGGATTAGAAAAATGTCTAGACCCCAGAGGGGGGCGCAGACCTAAAAAATAAAATTATATTAAACTGGATATAAACTAATTGTAAAAAATTGGACCGGAAATGGTTGCATTCAGGGGCCCTCGGAAATTTGAAGAAAAGGTGGTTTGAGCCGGTGAATGGTTGCATTCAGGGACTCCAGGAGTCCAGAAGCTCCTGCGTGAATAATGGAAGCCAATTGTGGGGAAAATGAAGACTACATGAATGAAATGGATGGATGTGAATTTAGGATTAGGCATAAGGCCCGAATGGTTAGGTTTAGAGTAAGGGGAAGGGAAGGTGTTAACCTCCACTAATAAATAATAATAATAACAATCTAATTGGGGGGTCTGTGACTTAGGATTAGGCACGTAGGGATACTGTGCACCAATACAAAAATTGCCACGTCAATGGACTATATTGGACCCGTGGCCGATGTGGACCATAGCGGGTAGAGGGTGATCATCATGGATATCGTGAGTGGTGACATGCTTCGTACAGGCCTTTCAGAAACATCATTTTCCTATAGTCATATGTAAGCATATTATGCATTTACACAGTAGGTATACGTGATAGATATTGAAATAAATATAACTATGTCCCAATGTCATGTAGGTGGTGATACTTTACATGAGATGGACATGCAAAATAGAACAAAAAGAAATAAAAATAACTTTAGATAGCGGTGGTGGACACCAAAGTGTTACCTCAATATATAGGAACATATATCACACAGTTATATCACGATGACATGTATGGTAATAATACTTGACATGAAAAGGATGTGGAAAATTGAACAAAATGAAAAAAAATTAACTTCAAATATAGAGAGGTGACAATGGCAGTGTACAGCCCATCTACATATGTTACTATATCCCAATGTCATGCACGATGGTAATCCTTTACATGAGATGGATATGTGAAATAGAACAAAGAAAAACAAAATTAACTTTGGATTAGTGGTGGTGGACACAAGAGTGTTACCTGAATATATAGAAACATATATTACATAGCTATATCCCAATGACATGTATGGTAATGATACTTTACATGAGATGGAGATGGAAAACTGAAAAAAGAGAAATAAAACAAACTTGAGATATAGAAAGGTAGATGTGACAGTGATCGCTCAGTCTATGTGTCTGACTATATCTCAATGACACGTACGGTGGTAATACTGTACATGCAATGGACATGGAAAAGTGAAAAAAGAGAAATAAAAGTAACTTCAGGTTTGAGGTGGTAGACACAAAAGTGTTCCCTCGTAACCAACATGACTAAGACACTACCCGGGGAGACCGCCGGATAATGTCACTCGATGTGGAAATAAATATTATGACAAAACATAAAAACAGCACTGACGGGGTTAGGTTAAGAGAGGACAGCAGACAGTCAAAGACTGCCCACTGGTTAGTGTACTCGCTAATATCTATGTATGTAATGATATCTATCTCCTATCAAGGCCTGGTGGTATTAGAGTAGGAATGATAATATTTTTTTATATATATTATTTAATAATTATATTATTAATTGTTGTTAGATGTACAGTTTTTAATTTTTGTGTTTGTTTCAACTTGAATTATAGACACAATATTATTTATAAATATATATATACTATAAAGAATCTAGTTTTAGTTAGTATATATTGTCTCTAATTGTTTTTCTAATCTGAAGGAGCTGTGGACTTGTCTAAAAGAAGACCAAGGGCACCCTCTGGTGGATGACACCTGGCACAGCACTCCCACAATAACTCCAAAATCCTCCTGTCCAATACAGAAATTGGAGAATTGTTCTTGTCATTGAAAGGTGTTTTTGACCGACTATGTGTAATGGTCTATCTTAATCTAAATATCAGACTGGGCACATCCATCGTGAGTGGAATGCGCAGTAGTTGGATCTTGTAGAAAAGATAATAGGTGTCAATTTTGTAGCTGAATTGCATTGTAAAATAGGTGTCTATTTTGTAGCTGGATTGCATTCTAGAATAGGATTCACTTATGTCTCCACAGAATGTAAGTTGGGAGATACATAAAGTATCCGTGATAAAACTCCACATGAAAGAGTAACCTATGGCAGATGGAGATTAAGTTAAGGCAAGCAGGTAAACGGTTAGGATTGGGGAGGTATGTGGTGATGTTAAAGAGGTATAAACACATCCTATATAGCAAGGCATAGATAGACAGTACTAGGGGTAAGTAGCCAAACAGAAGAGGTCATGACAGGTCTTATAATGGATGATCATCATGGGGAATGTAGTAAGATGTCAACAATATTGTCTACACGTATTGCCCGATAAGGATTCATAATAGTGTAATGGACATATATATATTTTCATACTCAACCTAACATATCCTCTCAATAAAGCATTCCCTTGTAAGAACCCGACACGAACACATAACTGCAGAAGCATGCCTATTCCCTCCCACTGCTGAAAATGCGATAGAACATGGATGTGCTAAACTCTGTATATCCACTAAAGTACACTAATCACCCAGTCACAAGCCAAGCCTGTAAGGTCTAAACAAAATATGACAATCTTGCTCATAGGCCCAAGAAAGTGGGATTGAATGTGATGGTGGTAATATTTAGTAATAATAGTGCTTAAGGTCAAATATTGAGCGATGGTAATAATGATATAGTAATAATAGTGCTTAGAGTCGAATTATGAGCTAACCTCCAGGAATAAGAAGAGGGGAATAAAACCCTTAAATGGAAAAACAGCTGAGAGGCATAACGTCTTCTAAATAGGATATCCCTCTATAACAGTAATTAAGGCTCTTTAAGGCAAATGGAGGTGTTCTGATTCTAATATGGGTCTGACAGGTATATAGATTTCACATGTGATGGTGATAATATTCTAGTAATAATAGTGTTAGAGTCAATATTGAATATAGTAATAATAGTGTTTAGGGTCAAATTGTGAGCTAGCCTCCAGGAATAAAAAGAGGGGAATAAAGACCTTAAATGGAAAAACAGCTGAAAGGCATGACGTCATCTAAATAGGATATCCCTCTATGACAGTGATTTACGCCCTTTAAGGCAATGGAGGTGTTCTATTTATAATATAGGTATGACAGGTATATAAATTTCACAGTCCCAATGTAAAACCTGGATTCCCCCGATGGGGTTAAGCCAAGCAGAAGGAGGAGGGATAGACATCTTCAGTGGAGAAACAGCTGGTAGGCATGACGTAGTCTCCAAGTAGAATGTCCCTCTGTGGTGGTATTATTGCAAACCTGGCAGGACAAGTGGAGGTCTTCTTCTTCTCATCTGGAACTTCGGTAGAGAAGCCGTAGGTAGGAATGACGTCATCTCCAGGTAAGGTGTCCCTCTGTGGTGGTGATGCAAACCTTGTCGGGCAGGTGGAGGTATTCATGGCAGTGGTCGTCATTACACAGTATGGAGTGATGTTAGGCCCTCGGTGCTTGCCATAGCGCAGGTTCGTGCCCAAGATTTGGGTAATCGTACCTGGTTCCGGGATTCTCCGGTGAAGGACAAGATCTTCCAAGGCCCCATCTGACCACTGGCGCGTAAAATGGCGCACATTCAGCCTCGCGGCCGCCGCCATTTTTGTAGTTTTTGCGGACCTCATGGCCGCCATTTTTGTAGTCCTAACGGATCTCGTGGCTATCCGTGAATAAAGTTCAGTTGGTTGGTATAAAGAGATTAAACACGGTTCTTACCAGCTCTTTCGCTCAGGACCTTAGTCCAATGATATAGGTAGCAATGTTCATCCATTAGGGTTAAGTTTCCTCGTCAGTAAATATTCTTAGATTGCGAAAAAAATTCGAAAAAAGATCGGAAAATGATGTTAATCAAAAGGATTTGTTTATTTACAGTTGCAATTAACGGCGGGACGTTTCGGTTACAAAAAAACCTTCATCAGCCTAGCAATCTTGAGAAAGTACCTGTACGAGCGCTAATTGGTGTGCTTCCAGCATGAAGACCAGAGTGAAAGAGGGAGATGAAGGCGGGGGTTGGGCGGATATACCTTTCACCCCGTGACCTCTAAAGTTGGCGATATCCCGGACGAATTAAAAGTAAAGAAATAAAATTTCCCAAGGGGAAAGGGATTAGAAAAATGTCTAGACCCCAGAGGGGGGCGCAGACCTAAAAAATAAAATTATATTAAACTGGATATAAACTAATTGTAAAAAATTGGACCGGAAATGGTTGCATTCAGGGGCCCTCGGAAATTTGAAGAAAAGGTGGTTTGAGCCGGTGAATGGTTGCATTCAGGGACTCCAGGAGTCCAGAAGCTCCTGCGTGAATAATGGAAGCCAATTGTGGGGAAAATGAAGACTACATGAATGAAATGGATGGATGTGAATTTAGGATTAGGCATAAGGCCCGAATGGTTAGGTTTAGAGTAAGGGGAAGGGAAGGTGTTAACCTCCACTAATAAATAATAATAATAACAATCTAATTGGGGGGTCTGTGACTTAGGATTAGGCACGTAGGGATACTGTGCACCAATACAAAAATTGCCACGTCAATGGACTATATTGGACCCGTGGCCGATGTGGACCATAGCGGGTAGAGGGTGATCATCATGGATATCGTGAGTGGTGACATGCTTCGTACAGGCCTTTCAGAAACATCATTTTCCTATAGTCATATGTAAGCATATTATGCATTTACACAGTAGGTATACGTGATAGATATTGAAATAAATATAACTATGTCCCAATGTCATGTAGGTGGTGATACTTTACATGAGATGGACATGCAAAATAGAACAAAAAGAAATAAAAATAACTTTAGATAGCGGTGGTGGACACCAAAGTGTTACCTCAATATATAGGAACATATATCACACAGTTATATCACGATGACATGTATGGTAATAATACTTGACATGAAAAGGATGTGGAAAATTGAACAAAATGAAAAAAAATTAACTTCAAATATAGAGAGGTGACAATGGCAGTGTACAGCCCATCTACATATGTTACTATATCCCAATGTCATGCACGATGGTAATCCTTTACATGAGATGGATATGTGAAATAGAACAAAGAAAAACAAAATTAACTTTGGATTAGTGGTGGTGGACACAAGAGTGTTACCTGAATATATAGAAACATATATTACATAGCTATATCCCAATGACATGTATGGTAATGATACTTTACATGAGATGGAGATGGAAAACTGAAAAAAGAGAAATAAAACAAACTTGAGATATAGAAAGGTAGATGTGACAGTGATCGCTCAGTCTATGTGTCTGACTATATCTCAATGACACGTACGGTGGTAATACTGTACATGCAATGGACATGGAAAAGTGAAAAAAGAGAAATAAAAGTAACTTCAGGTTTGAGGTGGTAGACACAAAAGTGTTCCCTCGTAACCAACATGACTAAGACACTACCCGGGGAGACCGCCGGATAATGTCACTCGATGTGGAAATAAATATTATGACAAAACATAAAAACAGCACTGACGGGGTTAGGTTAAGAGAGGACAGCAGACAGTCAAAGACTGCCCACTGGTTAGTGTACTCGCTAATATCTATGTATGTAATGATATCTATCTCCTATCAAGGCCTGGTGGTATTAGAGTAGGAATGATAATATTTTTTTATATATATTATTTAATAATTATATTATTAATTGTTGTTAGATGTACAGTTTTTAATTTTTGTGTTTGTTTCAACTTGAATTATAGACACAATATTATTTATAAATATATATATACTATAAAGAATCTAGTTTTAGTTAGTATATATTGTCTCTAATTGTTTTTCTAATCTGAAGGAGCTGTGGACTTGTCTAAAAGAAGACCAAGGGCACCCTCTGGTGGATGACACCTGGCACAGCACTCCCACAATAACTCCAAAATCCTCCTGTCCAATACAGAAATTGGAGAATTGTTCTTGTCATTGAAAGGTGTTTTTGACCGACTATGTGTAATGGTCTATCTTAATCTAAATATCAGACTGGGCACATCCATCGTGAGTGGAATGCGCAGTAGTTGGATCTTGTAGAAAAGATAATAGGTGTCAATTTTGTAGCTGAATTGCATTGTAAAATAGGTGTCTATTTTGTAGCTGGATTGCATTCTAGAATAGGATTCACTTATGTCTCCACAGAATGTAAGTTGGGAGATACATAAAGTATCCGTGATAAAACTCCACATGAAAGAGTAACCTATGGCAGATGGAGATTAAGTTAAGGCAAGCAGGTAAACGGTTAGGATTGGGGAGGTATGTGGTGATGTTAAAGAGGTATAAACACATCCTATATAGCAAGGCATAGATAGACAGTACTAGGGGTAAGTAGCCAAACAGAAGAGGTCATGACAGGTCTTATAATGGATGATCATCATGGGGAATGTAGTAAGATGTCAACAATATTGTCTACACGTATTGCCCGATAAGGATTCATAATAGTGTAATGGACATATATATATTTTCATACTCAACCTAACATATCCTCTCAATAAAGCATTCCCTTGTAAGAACCCGACACGAACACATAACTGCAGAAGCATGCCTATTCCCTCCCACTGCTGAAAATGCGATAGAACATGGATGTGCTAAACTCTGTATATCCACTAAAGTACACTAATCACCCAGTCACAAGCCAAGCCTGTAAGGTCTAAACAAAATATGACAATCTTGCTCATAGGCCCAAGAAAGTGGGATTGAATGTGATGGTGGTAATATTTAGTAATAATAGTGCTTAAGGTCAAATATTGAGCGATGGTAATAATGATATAGTAATAATAGTGCTTAGAGTCGAATTATGAGCTAACCTCCAGGAATAAGAAGAGGGGAATAAAACCCTTAAATGGAAAAACAGCTGAGAGGCATAACGTCTTCTAAATAGGATATCCCTCTATAACAGTAATTAAGGCTCTTTAAGGCAAATGGAGGTGTTCTGATTCTAATATGGGTCTGACAGGTATATAGATTTCACATGTGATGGTGATAATATTCTAGTAATAATAGTGTTAGAGTCAATATTGAATATAGTAATAATAGTGTTTAGGGTCAAATTGTGAGCTAGCCTCCAGGAATAAAAAGAGGGGAATAAAGACCTTAAATGGAAAAACAGCTGAAAGGCATGACGTCATCTAAATAGGATATCCCTCTATGACAGTGATTTACGCCCTTTAAGGCAATGGAGGTGTTCTATTTATAATATAGGTATGACAGGTATATAAATTTCACAGTCCCAATGTAAAACCTGGATTCCCCCGATGGGGTTAAGCCAAGCAGAAGGAGGAGGGATAGACATCTTCAGTGGAGAAACAGCTGGTAGGCATGACGTAGTCTCCAAGTAGAATGTCCCTCTGTGGTGGTATTATTGCAAACCTGGCAGGACAAGTGGAGGTCTTCTTCTTCTCATCTGGAACTTCGGTAGAGAAGCCGTAGGTAGGAATGACGTCATCTCCAGGTAAGGTGTCCCTCTGTGGTGGTGATGCAAACCTTGTCGGGCAGGTGGAGGTATTCATGGCAGTGGTCGTCATTACACAGTATGGAGTGATGTTAGGCCCTCGGTGCTTGCCATAGCGCAGGTTCGTGCCCAAGATTTGGGTAATCGTACCTGGTTCCGGGATTCTCCGGTGAAGGACAAGATCTTCCAAGGCCCCATCTGACCACTGGCGCGTAAAATGGCGCACATTCAGCCTCGCGGCCGCCGCCATTTTTGTAGTTTTTGCGGACCTCATGGCCGCCATTTTTGTAGTCCTAACGGATCTCGTGGCTATCCGTGAATAAAGTTCAGTTGGTTGGTATAAAGAGATTAAACACGGTTCTTACCAGCTCTTTCGCTCAGGACCTTAGTCCAATGATATAGGTAGCAATGTTCATCCATTAGGGTTAAGTTTCCTCGTCAGTAAATATTCTTAGATTGCGAAAAAAATTCGAAAAAAGATCGGAAAATGATGTTAATCAAAAGGATTTGTTTATTTACAGTTGCAATTAACGGCGGGACGTTTCGGTTACAAAAAAACCTTCATCAGCCTAGCAATCTTGAGAAAGTACCTGTACGAGCGCTAATTGGTGTGCTTCCAGCATGAAGACCAGAGTGAAAGAGGGAGATGAAGGCGGGGGTTGGGCGGATATACCTTTCACCCCGTGACCTCTAAAGTTGGCGATATCCCGGACGAATTAAAAGTAAAGAAATAAAATTTCCCAAGGGGAAAGGGATTAGAAAAATGTCTAGACCCCAGAGGGGGGCGCAGACCTAAAAAATAAAATTATATTAAACTGGATATAAACTAATTGTAAAAAATTGGACCGGAAATGGTTGCATTCAGGGGCCCTCGGAAATTTGAAGAAAAGGTGGTTTGAGCCGGTGAATGGTTGCATTCAGGGACTCCAGGAGTCCAGAAGCTCCTGCGTGAATAATGGAAGCCAATTGTGGGGAAAATGAAGACTACATGAATGAAATGGATGGATGTGAATTTAGGATTAGGCATAAGGCCCGAATGGTTAGGTTTAGAGTAAGGGGAAGGGAAGGTGTTAACCTCCACTAATAAATAATAATAATAACAATCTAATTGGGGGGTCTGTGACTTAGGATTAGGCACGTAGGGATACTGTGCACCAATACAAAAATTGCCACGTCAATGGACTATATTGGACCCGTGGCCGATGTGGACCATAGCGGGTAGAGGGTGATCATCATGGATATCGTGAGTGGTGACATGCTTCGTACAGGCCTTTCAGAAACATCATTTTCCTATAGTCATATGTAAGCATATTATGCATTTACACAGTAGGTATACGTGATAGATATTGAAATAAATATAACTATGTCCCAATGTCATGTAGGTGGTGATACTTTACATGAGATGGACATGCAAAATAGAACAAAAAGAAATAAAAATAACTTTAGATAGCGGTGGTGGACACCAAAGTGTTACCTCAATATATAGGAACATATATCACACAGTTATATCACGATGACATGTATGGTAATAATACTTGACATGAAAAGGATGTGGAAAATTGAACAAAATGAAAAAAAATTAACTTCAAATATAGAGAGGTGACAATGGCAGTGTACAGCCCATCTACATATGTTACTATATCCCAATGTCATGCACGATGGTAATCCTTTACATGAGATGGATATGTGAAATAGAACAAAGAAAAACAAAATTAACTTTGGATTAGTGGTGGTGGACACAAGAGTGTTACCTGAATATATAGAAACATATATTACATAGCTATATCCCAATGACATGTATGGTAATGATACTTTACATGAGATGGAGATGGAAAACTGAAAAAAGAGAAATAAAACAAACTTGAGATATAGAAAGGTAGATGTGACAGTGATCGCTCAGTCTATGTGTCTGACTATATCTCAATGACACGTACGGTGGTAATACTGTACATGCAATGGACATGGAAAAGTGAAAAAAGAGAAATAAAAGTAACTTCAGGTTTGAGGTGGTAGACACAAAAGTGTTCCCTCGTAACCAACATGACTAAGACACTACCCGGGGAGACCGCCGGATAATGTCACTCGATGTGGAAATAAATATTATGACAAAACATAAAAACAGCACTGACGGGGTTAGGTTAAGAGAGGACAGCAGACAGTCAAAGACTGCCCACTGGTTAGTGTACTCGCTAATATCTATGTATGTAATGATATCTATCTCCTATCAAGGCCTGGTGGTATTAGAGTAGGAATGATAATATTTTTTTATATATATTATTTAATAATTATATTATTAATTGTTGTTAGATGTACAGTTTTTAATTTTTGTGTTTGTTTCAACTTGAATTATAGACACAATATTATTTATAAATATATATATACTATAAAGAATCTAGTTTTAGTTAGTATATATTGTCTCTAATTGTTTTTCTAATCTGAAGGAGCTGTGGACTTGTCTAAAAGAAGACCAAGGGCACCCTCTGGTGGATGACACCTGGCACAGCACTCCCACAATAACTCCAAAATCCTCCTGTCCAATACAGAAATTGGAGAATTGTTCTTGTCATTGAAAGGTGTTTTTGACCGACTATGTGTAATGGTCTATCTTAATCTAAATATCAGACTGGGCACATCCATCGTGAGTGGAATGCGCAGTAGTTGGATCTTGTAGAAAAGATAATAGGTGTCAATTTTGTAGCTGAATTGCATTGTAAAATAGGTGTCTATTTTGTAGCTGGATTGCATTCTAGAATAGGATTCACTTATGTCTCCACAGAATGTAAGTTGGGAGATACATAAAGTATCCGTGATAAAACTCCACATGAAAGAGTAACCTATGGCAGATGGAGATTAAGTTAAGGCAAGCAGGTAAACGGTTAGGATTGGGGAGGTATGTGGTGATGTTAAAGAGGTATAAACACATCCTATATAGCAAGGCATAGATAGACAGTACTAGGGGTAAGTAGCCAAACAGAAGAGGTCATGACAGGTCTTATAATGGATGATCATCATGGGGAATGTAGTAAGATGTCAACAATATTGTCTACACGTATTGCCCGATAAGGATTCATAATAGTGTAATGGACATATATATATTTTCATACTCAACCTAACATATCCTCTCAATAAAGCATTCCCTTGTAAGAACCCGACACGAACACATAACTGCAGAAGCATGCCTATTCCCTCCCACTGCTGAAAATGCGATAGAACATGGATGTGCTAAACTCTGTATATCCACTAAAGTACACTAATCACCCAGTCACAAGCCAAGCCTGTAAGGTCTAAACAAAATATGACAATCTTGCTCATAGGCCCAAGAAAGTGGGATTGAATGTGATGGTGGTAATATTTAGTAATAATAGTGCTTAAGGTCAAATATTGAGCGATGGTAATAATGATATAGTAATAATAGTGCTTAGAGTCGAATTATGAGCTAACCTCCAGGAATAAGAAGAGGGGAATAAAACCCTTAAATGGAAAAACAGCTGAGAGGCATAACGTCTTCTAAATAGGATATCCCTCTATAACAGTAATTAAGGCTCTTTAAGGCAAATGGAGGTGTTCTGATTCTAATATGGGTCTGACAGGTATATAGATTTCACATGTGATGGTGATAATATTCTAGTAATAATAGTGTTAGAGTCAATATTGAATATAGTAATAATAGTGTTTAGGGTCAAATTGTGAGCTAGCCTCCAGGAATAAAAAGAGGGGAATAAAGACCTTAAATGGAAAAACAGCTGAAAGGCATGACGTCATCTAAATAGGATATCCCTCTATGACAGTGATTTACGCCCTTTAAGGCAATGGAGGTGTTCTATTTATAATATAGGTATGACAGGTATATAAATTTCACAGTCCCAATGTAAAACCTGGATTCCCCCGATGGGGTTAAGCCAAGCAGAAGGAGGAGGGATAGACATCTTCAGTGGAGAAACAGCTGGTAGGCATGACGTAGTCTCCAAGTAGAATGTCCCTCTGTGGTGGTATTATTGCAAACCTGGCAGGACAAGTGGAGGTCTTCTTCTTCTCATCTGGAACTTCGGTAGAGAAGCCGTAGGTAGGAATGACGTCATCTCCAGGTAAGGTGTCCCTCTGTGGTGGTGATGCAAACCTTGTCGGGCAGGTGGAGGTATTCATGGCAGTGGTCGTCATTACACAGTATGGAGTGATGTTAGGCCCTCGGTGCTTGCCATAGCGCAGGTTCGTGCCCAAGATTTGGGTAATCGTACCTGGTTCCGGGATTCTCCGGTGAAGGACAAGATCTTCCAAGGCCCCATCTGACCACTGGCGCGTAAAATGGCGCACATTCAGCCTCGCGGCCGCCGCCATTTTTGTAGTTTTTGCGGACCTCATGGCCGCCATTTTTGTAGTCCTAACGGATCTCGTGGCTATCCGTGAATAAAGTTCAGTTGGTTGGTATAAAGAGATTAAACACGGTTCTTACCAGCTCTTTCGCTCAGGACCTTAGTCCAATGATATAGGTAGCAATGTTCATCCATTAGGGTTAAGTTTCCTCGTCAGTAAATATTCTTAGATTGCGAAAAAAATTCGAAAAAAGATCGGAAAATGATGTTAATCAAAAGGATTTGTTTATTTACAGTTGCAATTAACGGCGGGACGTTTCGGTTACAAAAAAACCTTCATCAGCCTAGCAATCTTGAGAAAGTACCTGTACGAGCGCTAATTGGTGTGCTTCCAGCATGAAGACCAGAGTGAAAGAGGGAGATGAAGGCGGGGGTTGGGCGGATATACCTTTCACCCCGTGACCTCTAAAGTTGGCGATATCCCGGACGAATTAAAAGTAAAGAAATAAAATTTCCCAAGGGGAAAGGGATTAGAAAAATGTCTAGACCCCAGAGGGGGGCGCAGACCTAAAAAATAAAATTATATTAAACTGGATATAAACTAATTGTAAAAAATTGGACCGGAAATGGTTGCATTCAGGGGCCCTCGGAAATTTGAAGAAAAGGTGGTTTGAGCCGGTGAATGGTTGCATTCAGGGACTCCAGGAGTCCAGAAGCTCCTGCGTGAATAATGGAAGCCAATTGTGGGGAAAATGAAGACTACATGAATGAAATGGATGGATGTGAATTTAGGATTAGGCATAAGGCCCGAATGGTTAGGTTTAGAGTAAGGGGAAGGGAAGGTGTTAACCTCCACTAATAAATAATAATAATAACAATCTAATTGGGGGGTCTGTGACTTAGGATTAGGCACGTAGGGATACTGTGCACCAATACAAAAATTGCCACGTCAATGGACTATATTGGACCCGTGGCCGATGTGGACCATAGCGGGTAGAGGGTGATCATCATGGATATCGTGAGTGGTGACATGCTTCGTACAGGCCTTTCAGAAACATCATTTTCCTATAGTCATATGTAAGCATATTATGCATTTACACAGTAGGTATACGTGATAGATATTGAAATAAATATAACTATGTCCCAATGTCATGTAGGTGGTGATACTTTACATGAGATGGACATGCAAAATAGAACAAAAAGAAATAAAAATAACTTTAGATAGCGGTGGTGGACACCAAAGTGTTACCTCAATATATAGGAACATATATCACACAGTTATATCACGATGACATGTATGGTAATAATACTTGACATGAAAAGGATGTGGAAAATTGAACAAAATGAAAAAAAATTAACTTCAAATATAGAGAGGTGACAATGGCAGTGTACAGCCCATCTACATATGTTACTATATCCCAATGTCATGCACGATGGTAATCCTTTACATGAGATGGATATGTGAAATAGAACAAAGAAAAACAAAATTAACTTTGGATTAGTGGTGGTGGACACAAGAGTGTTACCTGAATATATAGAAACATATATTACATAGCTATATCCCAATGACATGTATGGTAATGATACTTTACATGAGATGGAGATGGAAAACTGAAAAAAGAGAAATAAAACAAACTTGAGATATAGAAAGGTAGATGTGACAGTGATCGCTCAGTCTATGTGTCTGACTATATCTCAATGACACGTACGGTGGTAATACTGTACATGCAATGGACATGGAAAAGTGAAAAAAGAGAAATAAAAGTAACTTCAGGTTTGAGGTGGTAGACACAAAAGTGTTCCCTCGTAACCAACATGACTAAGACACTACCCGGGGAGACCGCCGGATAATGTCACTCGATGTGGAAATAAATATTATGACAAAACATAAAAACAGCACTGACGGGGTTAGGTTAAGAGAGGACAGCAGACAGTCAAAGACTGCCCACTGGTTAGTGTACTCGCTAATATCTATGTATGTAATGATATCTATCTCCTATCAAGGCCTGGTGGTATTAGAGTAGGAATGATAATATTTTTTTATATATATTATTTAATAATTATATTATTAATTGTTGTTAGATGTACAGTTTTTAATTTTTGTGTTTGTTTCAACTTGAATTATAGACACAATATTATTTATAAATATATATATACTATAAAGAATCTAGTTTTAGTTAGTATATATTGTCTCTAATTGTTTTTCTAATCTGAAGGAGCTGTGGACTTGTCTAAAAGAAGACCAAGGGCACCCTCTGGTGGATGACACCTGGCACAGCACTCCCACAATAACTCCAAAATCCTCCTGTCCAATACAGAAATTGGAGAATTGTTCTTGTCATTGAAAGGTGTTTTTGACCGACTATGTGTAATGGTCTATCTTAATCTAAATATCAGACTGGGCACATCCATCGTGAGTGGAATGCGCAGTAGTTGGATCTTGTAGAAAAGATAATAGGTGTCAATTTTGTAGCTGAATTGCATTGTAAAATAGGTGTCTATTTTGTAGCTGGATTGCATTCTAGAATAGGATTCACTTATGTCTCCACAGAATGTAAGTTGGGAGATACATAAAGTATCCGTGATAAAACTCCACATGAAAGAGTAACCTATGGCAGATGGAGATTAAGTTAAGGCAAGCAGGTAAACGGTTAGGATTGGGGAGGTATGTGGTGATGTTAAAGAGGTATAAACACATCCTATATAGCAAGGCATAGATAGACAGTACTAGGGGTAAGTAGCCAAACAGAAGAGGTCATGACAGGTCTTATAATGGATGATCATCATGGGGAATGTAGTAAGATGTCAACAATATTGTCTACACGTATTGCCCGATAAGGATTCATAATAGTGTAATGGACATATATATATTTTCATACTCAACCTAACATATCCTCTCAATAAAGCATTCCCTTGTAAGAACCCGACACGAACACATAACTGCAGAAGCATGCCTATTCCCTCCCACTGCTGAAAATGCGATAGAACATGGATGTGCTAAACTCTGTATATCCACTAAAGTACACTAATCACCCAGTCACAAGCCAAGCCTGTAAGGTCTAAACAAAATATGACAATCTTGCTCATAGGCCCAAGAAAGTGGGATTGAATGTGATGGTGGTAATATTTAGTAATAATAGTGCTTAAGGTCAAATATTGAGCGATGGTAATAATGATATAGTAATAATAGTGCTTAGAGTCGAATTATGAGCTAACCTCCAGGAATAAGAAGAGGGGAATAAAACCCTTAAATGGAAAAACAGCTGAGAGGCATAACGTCTTCTAAATAGGATATCCCTCTATAACAGTAATTAAGGCTCTTTAAGGCAAATGGAGGTGTTCTGATTCTAATATGGGTCTGACAGGTATATAGATTTCACATGTGATGGTGATAATATTCTAGTAATAATAGTGTTAGAGTCAATATTGAATATAGTAATAATAGTGTTTAGGGTCAAATTGTGAGCTAGCCTCCAGGAATAAAAAGAGGGGAATAAAGACCTTAAATGGAAAAACAGCTGAAAGGCATGACGTCATCTAAATAGGATATCCCTCTATGACAGTGATTTACGCCCTTTAAGGCAATGGAGGTGTTCTATTTATAATATAGGTATGACAGGTATATAAATTTCACAGTCCCAATGTAAAACCTGGATTCCCCCGATGGGGTTAAGCCAAGCAGAAGGAGGAGGGATAGACATCTTCAGTGGAGAAACAGCTGGTAGGCATGACGTAGTCTCCAAGTAGAATGTCCCTCTGTGGTGGTATTATTGCAAACCTGGCAGGACAAGTGGAGGTCTTCTTCTTCTCATCTGGAACTTCGGTAGAGAAGCCGTAGGTAGGAATGACGTCATCTCCAGGTAAGGTGTCCCTCTGTGGTGGTGATGCAAACCTTGTCGGGCAGGTGGAGGTATTCATGGCAGTGGTCGTCATTACACAGTATGGAGTGATGTTAGGCCCTCGGTGCTTGCCATAGCGCAGGTTCGTGCCCAAGATTTGGGTAATCGTACCTGGTTCCGGGATTCTCCGGTGAAGGACAAGATCTTCCAAGGCCCCATCTGACCACTGGCGCGTAAAATGGCGCACATTCAGCCTCGCGGCCGCCGCCATTTTTGTAGTTTTTGCGGACCTCATGGCCGCCATTTTTGTAGTCCTAACGGATCTCGTGGCTATCCGTGAATAAAGTTCAGTTGGTTGGTATAAAGAGATTAAACACGGTTCTTACCAGCTCTTTCGCTCAGGACCTTAGTCCAATGATATAGGTAGCAATGTTCATCCATTAGGGTTAAGTTTCCTCGTCAGTAAATATTCTTAGATTGCGAAAAAAATTCGAAAAAAGATCGGAAAATGATGTTAATCAAAAGGATTTGTTTATTTACAGTTGCAATTAACGGCGGGACGTTTCGGTTACAAAAAAACCTTCATCAGCCTAGCAATCTTGAGAAAGTACCTGTACGAGCGCTAATTGGTGTGCTTCCAGCATGAAGACCAGAGTGAAAGAGGGAGATGAAGGCGGGGGTTGGGCGGATATACCTTTCACCCCGTGACCTCTAAAGTTGGCGATATCCCGGACGAATTAAAAGTAAAGAAATAAAATTTCCCAAGGGGAAAGGGATTAGAAAAATGTCTAGACCCCAGAGGGGGGCGCAGACCTAAAAAATAAAATTATATTAAACTGGATATAAACTAATTGTAAAAAATTGGACCGGAAATGGTTGCATTCAGGGGCCCTCGGAAATTTGAAGAAAAGGTGGTTTGAGCCGGTGAATGGTTGCATTCAGGGACTCCAGGAGTCCAGAAGCTCCTGCGTGAATAATGGAAGCCAATTGTGGGGAAAATGAAGACTACATGAATGAAATGGATGGATGTGAATTTAGGATTAGGCATAAGGCCCGAATGGTTAGGTTTAGAGTAAGGGGAAGGGAAGGTGTTAACCTCCACTAATAAATAATAATAATAACAATCTAATTGGGGGGTCTGTGACTTAGGATTAGGCACGTAGGGATACTGTGCACCAATACAAAAATTGCCACGTCAATGGACTATATTGGACCCGTGGCCGATGTGGACCATAGCGGGTAGAGGGTGATCATCATGGATATCGTGAGTGGTGACATGCTTCGTACAGGCCTTTCAGAAACATCATTTTCCTATAGTCATATGTAAGCATATTATGCATTTACACAGTAGGTATACGTGATAGATATTGAAATAAATATAACTATGTCCCAATGTCATGTAGGTGGTGATACTTTACATGAGATGGACATGCAAAATAGAACAAAAAGAAATAAAAATAACTTTAGATAGCGGTGGTGGACACCAAAGTGTTACCTCAATATATAGGAACATATATCACACAGTTATATCACGATGACATGTATGGTAATAATACTTGACATGAAAAGGATGTGGAAAATTGAACAAAATGAAAAAAAATTAACTTCAAATATAGAGAGGTGACAATGGCAGTGTACAGCCCATCTACATATGTTACTATATCCCAATGTCATGCACGATGGTAATCCTTTACATGAGATGGATATGTGAAATAGAACAAAGAAAAACAAAATTAACTTTGGATTAGTGGTGGTGGACACAAGAGTGTTACCTGAATATATAGAAACATATATTACATAGCTATATCCCAATGACATGTATGGTAATGATACTTTACATGAGATGGAGATGGAAAACTGAAAAAAGAGAAATAAAACAAACTTGAGATATAGAAAGGTAGATGTGACAGTGATCGCTCAGTCTATGTGTCTGACTATATCTCAATGACACGTACGGTGGTAATACTGTACATGCAATGGACATGGAAAAGTGAAAAAAGAGAAATAAAAGTAACTTCAGGTTTGAGGTGGTAGACACAAAAGTGTTCCCTCGTAACCAACATGACTAAGACACTACCCGGGGAGACCGCCGGATAATGTCACTCGATGTGGAAATAAATATTATGACAAAACATAAAAACAGCACTGACGGGGTTAGGTTAAGAGAGGACAGCAGACAGTCAAAGACTGCCCACTGGTTAGTGTACTCGCTAATATCTATGTATGTAATGATATCTATCTCCTATCAAGGCCTGGTGGTATTAGAGTAGGAATGATAATATTTTTTTATATATATTATTTAATAATTATATTATTAATTGTTGTTAGATGTACAGTTTTTAATTTTTGTGTTTGTTTCAACTTGAATTATAGACACAATATTATTTATAAATATATATATACTATAAAGAATCTAGTTTTAGTTAGTATATATTGTCTCTAATTGTTTTTCTAATCTGAAGGAGCTGTGGACTTGTCTAAAAGAAGACCAAGGGCACCCTCTGGTGGATGACACCTGGCACAGCACTCCCACAATAACTCCAAAATCCTCCTGTCCAATACAGAAATTGGAGAATTGTTCTTGTCATTGAAAGGTGTTTTTGACCGACTATGTGTAATGGTCTATCTTAATCTAAATATCAGACTGGGCACATCCATCGTGAGTGGAATGCGCAGTAGTTGGATCTTGTAGAAAAGATAATAGGTGTCAATTTTGTAGCTGAATTGCATTGTAAAATAGGTGTCTATTTTGTAGCTGGATTGCATTCTAGAATAGGATTCACTTATGTCTCCACAGAATGTAAGTTGGGAGATACATAAAGTATCCGTGATAAAACTCCACATGAAAGAGTAACCTATGGCAGATGGAGATTAAGTTAAGGCAAGCAGGTAAACGGTTAGGATTGGGGAGGTATGTGGTGAGGGTTAGGGTTAGGGTTAGGGTTAGGGTTAGGGTTAGGGTTAGGGTTAGGGTTAGGGTTAGGGTTAGGGTTAGGGTTAGGGTTAGGGTTAGGGTTAGGGTTAGGGTTAGGGTTAGGGTTAGGGTTAGGGTTAGGGTTAGGGTTAGGGTTAGGGTTAGGGTTAGGGTTAGGGTTAGGGTTAGGGTTAGGGTTAGGGTTAGGGTTAGGGTTAGGGTTAGGGTTAGGGTTAGGGTTAGGGTTAGGGTTAGGGTTAGGGTTAGGGTTAGGGTTAGGGTTAGGGTTAGGGTTAGGGTTAGGGTTAGGGTTAGGGTTAGGGTTAGGGTTAGGGTTAGGGTTAGGGTTAGGGTTAGGGTTAGGGTTAGGGTTAGGGTTAGGGTTAGGGTTAGGGTTAGGGTTAGGGTTAGGGTTAGGGTTAGGGTTAGGGTTAGGGTTAGGGTTAGGGTTAGGGTTAGGGTTAGGGTTAGGGTTAGGGTTAGGGTTAGGGTTAGGGTTAGGGTTAGGGTTAGGGTTAGGGTTAGGGTTAGGGTTAGGGTTAGGGTTAGGGTTAGGGTTAGGGTTAGGGTTAGGGTTAGGGTTAGGGTTAGGGTTAGGGTTAGGGTTAGGGTTAGGGTTAGGGTTAGGGTTAGGGTTAGGGTTAGGGTTAGGGTTAGGGTTAGGGTTAGGGTTAGGGTTAGGGTTAGGGTTAGGGTTAGGGTTAGGGTTAGGGTTAGGGTTAGGGTTAGGGTTAGGGTTAGGGTTAGGGTTAGGGTTAGGGTTAGGGTTAGGGTTAGGGTTAGGGTTAGGGTTAGGGTTAGGGTTAGGGTTAGGGTTAGGGTTAGGGTTAGGGTTAGGGTTAGGGTTAGGGTTAGGGTTAGGGTTAGGGTTAGGGTTAGGGTTAGGGTTAGGGTTAGGGTTAGGGTTAGGGTTAGGGTTAGGGTTAGGGTTAGGGTTAGGGTTAGGGTTAGGGTTAGGGTTAGGGTTAGGGTTAGGGTTAGGGTTAGGGTTAGGGTTAGGGTTAGGGTTAGGGTTAGGGTTAGGGTTAGGGTTAGGGTTAGGGTTAGGGTTAGGGTTAGGGTTAGGGTTAAGGGTTAGGGTTAGGGTTAGGGTTAGGGTTAGGGTTAGGGTTAGGGTTAGGGTTAGGGTTAGGGTTAGGGTTAGGGTTAGGGTTAGGGTTAGGGTTAGGGTTAGGGTTAGGGTTAGGGTTAGGGTTAGGGTTAGGGTTAGGGTTAGGGTTAGGGTTAGGGTTAGGGTTAGGGTTAGGGTTAGGGTTAGGGTTAGGGTTAGGGTTAGGGTTAGGGTTAGGGTTAGGGTTAGGGTTAGGGTTAGGGTTAGGGTTAGGGTTAGGGTTAGGGTTAGGGTTAGGGTTAGGGTTAGGGTTAGGGTTAGGGTTAGGGTTAGGGTTAGGGTTAGGGTTAGGGTTAGGGTTAGAGGTTAGGGTTAGGGTTAGGGTTAGGGTTAGGGTTAGGGTTAGGGTTAGGGTTAGGGTTAGGGTTAGGGTTAGGGTTAGGGTTAGGGTTAGGGTTAGGGTTAGGGTTAGGGTTAGGGTTAGGGTTAGGGTTAGGGTTAGGGTTAGGGTTAGGGTTAGGGTTAGGGTTAGGGTTAGGGTTAGGGTTAGGGTTAGGGTTAGGTTATAGGGATAAATACGTCCTTCGAGGGGCCCCTCAAGAATGTTTTTGCCAATAACTCCGGATAGGAATGCCCTATCATCATGGAACTAAGTTCCTTGGATTCCTTGGCCCCAGACCTTTCCAATGGTGTGTCGTTTGACCCCGTGGAACCTTGGGAAATGTTCAAAATCTTAGTTTGAAACTTTAAAATGTCCATATCTCCGGAACGGTAAGTCGTAGAGACTCGGGGACAACTCCAGTGTGTTTAGCGTTGCCGAATTATGTCTGACGGAACTTGGTTTCAAGTCTCTAGGACCTACGGTTCTGGAGTTATAAGCGAAAACGTCGGCCCAATGGGAATGAATGGGCGTCATTGAAAATATCTCTAAGTGTTGAGTCCAAAAAAAAAAGTTCCCCCAGGAAGTGTCTAGGAGCACGTTTCAGGCCATTTTGAGTGGTCTGGTAATGGTCTGTGGTGAAGTTTTTTAAAAACCCAATGTAAAAGTTGGAATCTGAATGTGGAATGTGGAAGTGGAATGTGGAATGTAAAATTAAAAATGTAAAACTCTCTGCACAGTCCTGTCAGAGCACTGAGGTCCTCTGACCAATGTATTCTAGACTGTCCCAGGTCTAAGCTGAAGAGCAGGGGAGACAGAGCCTTCGCTGTAGCTGGACCAAAGTTGAGGAATTCTCTTCCTTTATTCATCAGATATGCCACTTCTTTGGAAAATGTTAAAGGGTTAGGGTTAGGGTTAGGGTTAGGGTTAGGGTTAGGGTTAGGGTTAGGGTTAGGGTTAGGGTTAGGGTTAGGGTTAGGGTTAGGGTTAGGGTTAGGGTTAGGGTTAGGGTTAGGGTTAGGGTTAGGGTTAGGGTTAGGGGTTAGGGTTAGGGTTAGGGTTAGGGTTAGGGTTAGGGTTAGGGTTAGGGTTAGGGTTAGGGTTAGGGTTAGGGTTAGGGTTAGGGTTAGGGTTAGGGTTAGGGTTAGGGTTAGGGTTAGGGTTAGGGTTAGGGTTAGGGTTAGGGTTAGGGGTTAGGGTTAGGGTTAGGGTTAGGGTTAGGGTTAGGGTTAGGGTTAGGGTTAGGGTTAGGGTTAGGGTTAGGGTTAGGGTTAGGGTTAGGTTATAGGGATAAATACGTCCTTCGAGGGGCCCCTCAAGAATGTTTTTGCCAATAACTCCGGATAGGAATGCCCTATCATCATGAAACCAAGTTCCTTGGATTCCTTGGCCCCAGGCCTTTCCAATGGTGTGTCGTTTGACCCCGTGGAACCTTGGGAAATATTTGAAATCTTAGTTTGAAACTTTAAAATGGCCATATCTCCGGAACGGTAAGTCGTAGAGACTTGATTTCAACTCTGGCGTGTTCAGCGACCCCAAATTAGGTCTAACGCCACCCACTTTCAAGTCTCTAGGACCTACGGTTCTGGAGTTATAAGCGAAAACGTCGGCCCAATGGGAATGAATGGGCGTCATTGAAAATATCTCTAAGTGTTGAGTCCAAAAAAAAAAAGTTCCCCCAGGAAGTGTCTAGGAGCACGTTTCAGGCCATTTTGAGTGGTCTGGTAATGGTCTGTGGTGAAGTTTTTTAAAAACCCCATTCTTGAGGGGTCCCTCAAGAATGTTTTTGCCAATAACTCCGGATAGGAATGCCCTATCATCATGAAACCAAGTTCCTTGGATTCCTTGGCCCCAGGGTTAGGGTTAGGGTTAGGGTTAGGGTTAGGGTTAGGGTTAGGGTTAGGGTTAGGGTTAGGGTTAGGGTTAGGGGTTAGAGGGTTAGGGTTAGGGTTAGGGTTAGGGTTAGGGTTAGGGTTAGGGTTAGGTTAAGAGCAATCTGCCCACTTTTCAAAAGTGGTTTTTTGGACGTAAATTTTGAACGCAGAGGGGCAACCTCATACCGAGACCATCCTCAGATACCTTGGGACCAGGCACATTGGCCTAAAAAGTTTCGTCCCCCTGGTGGCGATTGTGGGTACTGCAATCGCGATTTGAAAAGTTTGAAGCTCCGTAACTCCCCAACGCAGAGGGGCAACACAATTCCAAGCAGTGCCTGTTGTAGCCCTTGGCCAGGACTACATGCTCACCAATTTTTAGCCATTTCCGAGAAACTTTTTTTAACATGGAAAAACAGGTTTTTTGGGAATAACGTCCGGTAGGGGAGGGGCAACTGCACAAGATTTTTAACCAAGATACTAGGCGTGGGGACGGATCAGCATCCGTTGAAATTTTGGTTCTATGTTGTTTCTATCCCGAGTTATGGCCGATTTGGTCTGCGCATGCGCAGTAGAGTTTTGGCCCATAATATGTCTGTTGAAAGAGGGGCTCTTCCTGATTCCAAATCCGTTAAAAGTAGGTCTCTATGACCTTCCTATCAGAAGTTATGGCCAAATGAGTACAAGTGAAATTGTGTGAAAATTTGACTAAGTGTGGAGTCAAAAATACTTCCCACAGAAAGTGTCTAGGAGCACGTTTTAGGTCATTTTGAGTCGTTTGGTAATGGTCTGTTGTGCTGTTTTTTGGAAAATATGCGAAATTCAAAGGGGGCGCTATCATCACCAAATTATAGAAATGAGCACCTGGGTTCAGTCTGACTCAGAATCAGTCAGAACCATATGTATAGGGTTAGGGTTAGGGTTAGGGTTAGGGTTAGGGTTAGGGTTAGGGTTAGGGTTAGAGGGTTAGGGTTAGGGTTAGGGTTAGGGTTAGGGTTAGGGTTAGGGTTAGGGTTAGGGTTAGGGTTAGGGTTAGGGTTAGGGTTAGGGTTAGAGGGTTAGGGTTAGGGTTAGGGTTAGGGTTAGGGTTAGGGTTAGGGTAAGAGAGGACAGCAGACAGTCAAAGACTGCCCACTGGTTAGTGTACTCGCTAATATCTATGTATGTAATGATATCTATCTCCTATCAAGGCCTGGTGGTATTAGAGTAGGAATGATAATATTTTTTTATATATATTATTTATTTAATAATTATATTATTAATTGTTGTTAGATGTACAGTTTTAAATTTTTGTGTTTGTTTCAACTTGAATTATAGACACAATATTATTTATAAATATATATATACTATAAAGAATCTAGTTTTAGTTAGTATATATTGTCTCTAATTGTTTTTCTAATCTGAAGGAGCTGTGGACTTGTCTAAAAGAAGACCAAGGGCACCCTCTGGTGGATGACACCTGGCACAGCACTCCCACAATAACTCCAAAATCCTCCTGTCCAATACAGAAATTGGAGAATTGTTCTTGTCATTGAAAGGTGTTTTTGACCGACTATGTGTAATGGTCTATCTTAATCTAAATATCAGACTGGGCACATCCATCGTGAGTGGAATGCGCAGTAGTTGGATCTTGTAGAAAAGATAATAGGTTAGGGTTAGGGTTAGGGTTAGGGTTAGGGTTAGGGTTAGGGTTAGGGTTAGGGTTAGGGTTAGGGGTTAGGGTTAGGGTTAGGGTTAGGGTTAGGGTTAGGGTTAGGGTTAGGGTTAGGGTTAGGGTTAGGGTTAGGGTTAGGGTTAGGGTTAGGGTTAGGGTTAGGGTTAGGGTTAGGGTTAGGGTTAGGGTTAGGGTTAGGGTTAGGGTTAGGGTTAGGGTTAGGGTTAGGGTTAGGGTTAGGGTTAGGGTTAGGGTTAGGGTTAGGGTTAGGGTTAGGGTTAGGGTTAGGGTTAGGGTTAGGGTTAGGGTTAGGGTTAGGGTTAGGGTTAGGGTTAGGGTTAGGGTTAGGGTTAGGGTTAGGGTTAGGGTTAGGGTTAGGGTTAGGGTTAGGGTTAGGGTTAGGGTTAGGGTTAGGGTTAGGGTTAGGGTTAGGGTTAGGGTTAGGGTTAGGGTTAGGGTTAGGGTTAGGGTTAGGGTTAGGGTTAGGGTTAGGGTTAGGGTTAGGGTTAGGGTTAGGGTTAGGGTTAGGGTTAGGGTTAGGGTTAGGGTTAGGGTTAGGGTTAGGGTTAGGGTTAGGGTTAGGGTTAGGGTTAGGGTTAGGGTTAGGGTTAGGGTTAGGGTTAGGGTTAGGGTTAGGGTTAGGGTTAGGGTTAGGGTTAGGGTTAGGGTTAGGGTTAGGGTTAGGGTTAGGGTTAGGGTT
>NW_027648103.1:17500-20000 GCF_949987685.1 Ammodytes marinus
GGCTGTGGAGGTGGAGGCCCAGGTCCACAACTCAGCCCAGGTACCAAAACACAGCAACTCCAACTTAGAATCCATAAGCCTCAACAGTTCCATGTCTCATAACATATCCAATGTCTCTGCATATAATTCTGACAGTATATCTACTTATTCACCCCCTTTAGGGCGCACTGCTGCCCGGACCGGCCCGGCGACGTGGCGGAGCTCCCCTTTGTCTCCCATGCTCCCCGTAAAAACTGCTAAGGCATCCCCTAACATGATGAGCGGGCCTCTGAAAGTCAAACTAGACCTTAAAGCCCAATCTGAGCCTAGCACTGGGGAGCATGGGATTGCTCTGTCACCTCGCCGGGTCCCTCCGGCGGCTGATGCGTCCACGGACCTGGGCCGGGACCCTAAAGGGTCACCACCTCCCCCCACCACTACTACCACCCCCCCTACTGCAGGTGAGCAGGTTGCCTATGCTCCCCCCTCTTCCCCCTCCCTCCTTCTCTCCCCCCAACTTACTCCTCGTCCTATTCCGTCACCAATTACCACCCCACCCCCCACCACGACCCCTCTGCCAACGTTCAAACCCACCACCCACATAGCCAGGCCTCAGAGGAAATTGATGGACTGGTTTATAACACCCCGTAAACCAGTCCTGATCCTGGGGGACTCCAACATCAGTCGGATCCCAGCCCATAACAACCCACAGGTACAACTGGACTGCTACCCGGGAGCCAGTTTCTACCATTTACTAAATATGTGCGAAAAAACCACGCCAAATCTGCACACTAAGGTGGTGGTTCTCTCAGTGGGGATAAATAACAAGGACCAGGACCCGAAACAGACCTCCATCAAACAACTCAAGGCACTCTACAAACAGGCAAAGTCTACCTTCCCCAACGCAGACATATACTTTCCCATAATAAATTTTTCACCCCACCTCACTCCAAAACAGAAATACAATCTCACACTCATTAACAACACCATTGCCACATACTTCCCCTTCCTTGCAGAAATTCCACACGACACCTTCATTACAGTACAGGATAACATTCATTGGACCAAATTCACAGCTATCGACATATTCCAATACTGGTGTAAACAATTAAATTTATAATTTCAGCAGAACCCAACCCGGCACCCCCATCATACAAACAATTATGTAACAACAAAGCAAGCATCCTGTCAATTCCCATACCTAATAATTCTGTACCCCCACAACTGTCTACAAATAACCCTGTAATTAATACATCTCCCTCTCTTGACCCCCCTGTACAGGAACCTGCGGCTGGTGTGGACCTGGGGTGGAGCTCATCATCTAACATTCTCAATTTATCCCAACTATTTGTTCCCTCTGCCCCCCAAATAGCGCTGCTGGAGAGGGGACTGTCATTCATCCCACGCCCCAAAGCCTACGACTGGGAGGAACTTCAGAGGGACATTCACAAATACCATAGACGCATCAAAATACATGACTATTTTCACTCACTACCTAAGTTTCAGTACACCCCATTCACACACCCCTCCAACTGGGAACCCAAAGACTCCCAGCTGGACGCTAAAATACAATCACTCATTAAGTCAGACAGGCGGGCTCTGCGTTCATATCGGCCTCCGGTGGATATCTCAGATAATCTACCGGAGGCCGAGCGCAGAGCCCTTACACAATTGAACAATAATCCCAACATAATCATAAAACCGGCAGATAAAGGATCAAAAATAGTCATCATGGACCGACAGCATTATGTACTGGAAGCAAACAGACAACTCAACAACACCCAACACTACAGGCCAATACCACACAGCATTCAGCTAGAAACACAATCACAACTCAGAACCATCATTAACTCATTATACCATAAGAAACACATCACAGCTAAACAAAGAGATTTTTTATTCGGACCAGATGACCCACGCACCAGGCAATTTTATTTACTACCTAAAATACACAAAGAACCACACACCTGGACCATTCCCTCTGAAGTTCCCCCCGGCAGACCTATAGTATCAGACTGCAACAGCACTTCCTACAACATCTCACAGTATATTGAACATTACCTTGGCCCCCTCTCTAGCAGACACCCCAGTTATCTCAAGGACACTTACCACTTCCTGGATATCATCAGACCCATGGCTGTCCCCACCCATACACAACTATTTACAATTGACGTAGACAGCCTATATACCAACATTAGCACACCACTGGGACTTGATAAAATAAAATCCATCTTTTCCAAGTACCCAGACAGCACTAGACCGGACACAGAACTCTTACAATTACTCACCATCTGTTTAAATAATAATGACTTTTCATTCAATAACCAACATTTTCTACAGGTCAATGGGACAGCCATGGGTCAGAGATACGCCCCATCCTACGCTAACCTCTACATGAGTGAATGGGAGCGAGAAGCACTGGCCAAGTGTGACTTAAAACCCCTCTTTTATTTCAGATTTTTAGACGACATCATTGGGGCCTGGCCCCATGATGTCGCTCTATTCCCGGATTTCATCAACA
>NW_027648103.1:25000-27500 GCF_949987685.1 Ammodytes marinus
TGTGTGTGTGTGTGTGTGTGTCTCTCTCTTTCTCTGTACGTGTGTGTGTGTGTGTGTGTGTGTCTCTCTCTTTCTCTGTACGTGTGTGTGTGTGTGTGTGTGTGTCTCTCTCTTTCTCTGTACGTGTGTGTGTGTGTGTGTGTGTGTCTCTCTCTCTCTTTCTCTGTACGTGTGTGAGTGTCTCTCTCTTTCTCTGTACGTGTGTGTGTGTGTGTGTGTGTGTGTGTGTGTGTGTGTGTGTGTGTGTGTGTGTGTCTGTGTCTGTGTGTGTGTGTGTGTGTTGTGTGTGTGTGTGTGTGTGTGTGTGTGTGTGTGTGATCTTCAATTCAGCCTTTTATCAAAAACAGATACTGAAGAAAAATAAAAAAAATAAAAAGTTGTGTTGAAGGTTCACAGATGTTACAGTTTAAAAAAATAAAATAAAAATAAATATTTAACGGCATTTTGTCTGAAGATTTTGCACACCCAAAAACAAGTGTAAGACCCCCCCAACCTCCTTATTGACACACACACACACACACACACACACGCACACACACACGTATAACACTCAAAACACACACATTAGCACCAATTAATATAATAATGGATTGGATTTATATAGCGCTTTTCAAGGCACTCAAAGACACTTTACAGGGTTCCAGGTTCCATTCATTCACACACAGTCATACTGGTGGTGGTAAACTACCATAGTAGCCACAGCTGCCCTGGGGCAGACTGACGGAAGCGTGGCTGCCATTCAGCGCCTACGGCCCCTCCGACCACCACCTCAAACATACAGCAGTCATACACATTCACACGAGGCAAGGTGGGTGAAGTGTCTTTCCCAAGGACACAACAACCATGACACAGGTGGCAGAGCGGGGATCGAACCGCCAACCCGCTTAACCACCTGAGCCACGGTCGCCCTTGGAGATACGTTCAAGTTGATGTAGCTTGACTTACTTTGGGTAGTTCATACAGTAGAGAGTGTATATGTCAAAGGCCTCGCTCTGGAAAACAAGAGGAAGAGAGAGAAAAATGTTAAAGGTGCTCTGAGTAACTCTCAGTGTGTGTTAGTTCTAGCGCCCCCCTTTGGACTAAAAGCGGTAGTGTTTTTACCACGCCAGCTGTTGTTCCTGGGTGAGCGTATATACCCATGACAAAGGCATTAAGAAAAACTAATATAGAAATAGCATTCTTTGCACTGATGGTCTCGTTTTGCTGTTACATGTAATTTATGATCATCAGAGGAAAAATGAGACTGTTTCAGAAATATTTAAAAGTTCCTCGTAGCACCTTAAAGCCACTTCAGATGTCATTGGGAAAATACAACAGCATAATACTTTGATACTTGTAATGCAATAAGTAGCCATCAATACTCTGTTCAAAATGCTCCTAACAATTTTGATTTGATTTGATTCAATTTATTTCAGACATATCAAACATACAAAACAAAATGAAGCATGGAAATACAATAGACAAAAATTATGTTTTCACAAAAAAATAAATAAAAGAAAACAAATTATCTGTATTGCTGAGATATGCCTGAAAAGGAGCAGGAAGAAGTATACACTTATTTAATCCTACCCCTTTTCCATAGTAAAAAAATAAAAAGTAAAAATATTTATTAAATTAAAAAAATAAAAATATTTATTATATTCGCTTCTCTTAATCCATATATTCTCTGTACAATAAAATAAAATAGCTTAAAAAAAACATATTCTTTGTCCTGTCAATTCTGTTTCAAACCCTCCCATAGCCCAATGTTAAATAGTAAAGCTGTAGTGCGTAACTTTTTCCATATAAATGAATAGTCTGTTTACATTCAAGCCATCAGCCAAAACGAGTTGACACAAAGTTGATTAAGCCTATTATCAGCTCCACAAAACTCTCTCTGTATTTCTCAGTATGGATGGACGTACATATACTGTATAGTATGTGAGAACAATATGACCATTGTTGGACACACACACACACACACACACACACACACACACACACACACACACACACACACACACACACACACACACACACACACACACACACACGTTCATTGGGTGTTGGTTTGATCATCAGTGGGTAAATGGAAGGAGGTGTGTGTCCAGTTCTGCGTTTGGTTTACTGGGTGTTTGGGGGTATTTTTCCACAGTGGCATGTTTCTTGTCAACTTACACCTTTACACACACACACACACACACACACACACACACACACACACACACACACACACACACACACACACACACAAACACAAAGACGCACAGACACACACACACTAACACAAACACATGCACGCTCACATGCCCGCACACACATGCGCAGCTTTACAATCAAACACTCACTCACTCACTCACTCACTCACTCACTCACTCACTCACTCACTCACTCACACACACACACACACACACACACACACACACACACACAACACACACACACTACTCACCCTCTCTACGAAGCACTCTGCGATGGCCGCGGCATGATGACATCTCTCTAGATCCTCCAGCAGATCACT
>NW_027648103.1:45000-47156 GCF_949987685.1 Ammodytes marinus
ATGTCTGTCCCCTGGGGGGGGGCATGACAGAAAATAATTGAGAACCACTGGGTTAGTGTAAGGGTTGGGGTTAGGCATTTAGTTTTGATGGTTAGGGTTAGGGTAAGGGGCTAGGGAATGCATTATGTCAATGCATGTCCTCACAAGCATAGCCATACAAACATGAGTGTGTGTGTGTGTGTGTGTGTGTGTGTGTGTGTGTGTGTGTGTGTGTGTGTGTGTGTGTGTGTGTGTGTGTGTGTGTGTGTGTGTGTGACATCATGTTGTTAGCATGGACGGGGTCAGAGGTTAATTCCTGAGAATCTGAGAACACACACGGAGGAAATAAAACGGACACAAATCAAAGAAACGAGATAAGACCAAGAAAACAAGGGAAGAATGAAGGAGAGAAAGTTAAGAGAGAAAATACACACACACAGACAAACACACACACACATGCACACACACACACGCACAAACATACGCACACACACAAACATACGCACAAAAACACACACACACACACACTGACCCACACACACACACACACACACCCACACACACACACACACACACACACACACCCACCTACCCACACACACACACACCCACCTACCCACACACACACACACACACACACCCACCTACCCACACACACACACACACACACACACACACACACACACACACACACACACACACACACACACACTTTAAGTATATTTATTAATTTAAATGTAGTTTATTGTGATAGCTATGGCCCCTTTGTTGACACACCAGTTTACAGAGCCTACGCTGTGTAATAAAACCAGATTTTCATTCAGTGGCAGACAGTATGGTTTGGTTTTTGACTAAAAAGGATGTGTCTGGGGGGGGCGCCCTTAGCTCAGTTGGTAGGGCGTTCCCCCCCCCCCCCCCCCATGGGCCTCGGCCAGCAGCGGACCCGGGTTCGATTCCAGCCCGCGGTCGTTCTCTGCATGTCACTCCCCTCTCTGCCCCATTTCAACTCTGGTTGCGTTCCGAATCGCATAATCTTTCTTTTCTACATACTACATCCGACGATAAAAATAATCTAGTTAGGATGCAGTAGGCATACTATTGGGACATACTTTTACTCTCTTATTTCATCATAACATTGCGCCTTGATCTTGCCTCTTGCTTTTATATCCGTCGCATCCCCGTTTGTTTTCATATGGAGGCTTCGTCGATGTGACGTCACTTCACGTGCGCACTGGATTGTGGGTCAGAATCGCCCAAATAGGATGCACTTTTCAACACTAACAATCATGGCCGCATGAAGTAGGACATCCGGGTACTTCTAACCATCCTAAATCTGGCCACAAGAATCGGGACATCCTAAATCTTTTTTCTACATACTATATAGTAGAAAGTATGCGATTCGGAACGCAACCTCTGTCTCTACACTATCAATAAAGCATAAAAAAAATAAAAAAAATGCCATACTTCATCTATTATTGTTTTAGTTAAAGGTGGAGACAGCGATTTTTGGAGAGACAAACATTAAACAGGGTTAAAAATGTCGGAGAATTATTATTTTTTAAATTAAAGTGAACTTTTTGTAATTCATAGTATAGGCCTATGTAGAACTTAAAAATATGATAATTTTTTGATCAGAGGAGATATATAGATACATTTACATAGAAAGAAACACACACACACACACACACACACACACACACACACACACACACACACACACACACACACACACACGCACACACACACACACAGACACACACACACACACACACACACACACACACACACACACACACACACACACACACACACACACACACACACCCACACACACACACACACACTCACACACACACACACACAAACACACACACACACACACACTCACACACACACACACACACACACACGCACACACACACACACACACACAGACACACAAACACTCACACACACACACACACACACACACACACACACACACACACACACTCACGCACACACACACACACACACACACACACACACACACACACACACACACACACACACACACACACACACACACGACATAGCCTCTAGATTAAGGACATTGTGACCCAGCAAACTACTGTCGGAGACTCCAGTTGAAATGTATTACTGACAGTGCTGAGTTTAGCCTTTCATAACCACACATG
>NW_027648102.1:25000-27500 GCF_949987685.1 Ammodytes marinus
GTTAGTCTGTATGTTTAGGTCATATCTCCATGCCAACACTAAGGGGGGTGAATTTTTTTGGCCCACGCTAGTTTTTATTCTTTTGGAGGTTAAAATGTATTGGTGCGATCTCTTGAGTGACAGCTCTCCGCCCGTTGTCCCTCACTTTGCCTCGGAGGTATACGTCAGCTATCTCCCTCCCCCCGACGTGAGGCGGAGTAAAAATCTCACAAGATGGCAACGCGCACAAACCAGGATTATTGGATGCCGTGTGAATAACTGAGGTCAGCCCGGATGCTACGTCCATAATATTTACTATCTATGATTAGAACACGTCACTGTACATTTTAGAAACTACCGGAAACTCACTTTTTTTTGGAATTAGCAAATTATCTATCTAAAGCCCTACTTCAGCGGTGGGAATATGAAGGTGTATTGAACTCTGAGATCCTATGTAGTATAAATGTACAAAAAATGATAGAAATCGGTTCATCCTAGCCTGAGAAAAGGCAGAAAGAGTGTTTTATGGTCTCACTGTCTAACCCTACATATTCAAAAATGTAGGGTTAGGATTAACAGGACAGCTGGGCCAAGGGAAGACTAAGGGAAGACTGAGGGAATTTGCCTGCCTGTAAAGCATTTTGAACGGCCTTGTGTCTGAATTATGCCATAGGAATAAACTTGCCTTGCCTCGCCATAAGACAATATGCATAAACCATACTTTCTACTATTTAGTTTGGCAGTATTATAGTATGTAGAAAAAAGATTTAGGATGTCCCGATTCTTATGGCCAGATTTAGGATGGTTAGAAGTACCCGAATGTCCTACTTCATGCGGCCAAGATTGTTAGTGTTGAAAACTGCATCCTATTTGGGGCGATTCTGACCCACAATCCAGTGCGCACGTGAAGTGACGTCACATCGACGGAGCCTCCGTATGAAAACAGACGTGGATGAGACGGATATAAAAGCAAGAGGCAAGATCAAGGAGCAATGTTATGATGAAATAAATAAGTAAAAGTATGTCCCAATAGTGTGCCTACTGCATCCTAACTAGATTATTTTTATCGTCGGATGTAGTATGTAGAATAGAAAAAAAATAATATGGGATTCGGAACGCAGGGTAAATACCAGTTAGCGTCTTACATTGTGTGTGTGTGTGTGTATGTGTGTGTGTGTGTGTGTGTGTGTGTGTGTGTGTGTGTGTGTGTGTGTGTGTGTGTGTGTGTGTGTGTGTTCGTCATCTTACTTTTTTTCTAAAAACTTTATACAAACACTAATTGCTGGACAATTGAGCGACTGAACCACCGAGTCCAATTATTGGGAAAAAAAATAGCTTTTTTGTGCCATTCACTGATTACATCAATACGATTTTCCCTGTGTGTGTGTGTGTGTGTGTGTGTGTGTGTGTGTGTGTGTGTGTGTGTGTGTGTGTGTGTGTGTGTGTGTGTGTGTGTGTGTGTGTGTGTGTGTGTGTGTGTGTGTGTGTGTGTGTGTCTGTGTGTGTCCCTCTGCGTGTGTGTGTGTCTTTCTCAGTGTGTCTGTCTGTGTGTCTCTCTCTCTCTCTCTCTGTCTGTTTGTCTGTCTGTCTCTCTCTCTCTGTCTCTCTCTCTCTCTCTCTCTCTGTCTCTCTCTCTCTCTCTCTCTCTCTCTCTCTCTGTCTGTCCATCTGTGTGTGTGTGTCAATAAGACTTCCCTCGGCCAATGCGATCCCCCCCCCACATCACTGCATCAATTTCGTCCCTAATTTCTCTCATTTATATGGATTTTATAATGTAATATTCCCAGTAAAGAAAACAAACAGAATGCATATGAAAGTACAGAAAATATTATGAATTTTTTTCTCTTCCCTACACAAACTAAATTGGCAATCACTGTCCCTTTCTACCCCATAGGCTGCAATGGAATCACATTAGTATTGGATGGGTCTAAATGACATAGTTGTACACACACACAGGGAGAGAGAGAGACACACAGGGAGAGAGAGAGAGACACACACACACACACACAGGGAGAGAGAGAGACACAGGGAGAGAGAGACACACACACACACAGGGAGAGACACACACACACACACAGGGAGAGAGAGACACACACAGGGAGAGAGAGACACACACACAGGGATAGAGAGACACACACACAGGGATAGAGAGACACACAGGGAGAGAGAGACACACACACACACACACACAGGGAGAGACACACACAAACAGGGGGAGAGAGAGAGACACACACACACACACACACACAGGGAGAGACACACACACAGGGAGAGAGAGACAAACAGGGAGAGAGAGACACACACACACACAAACAGGGAGAGAGACACACACACACACACACACACACACACACACAGAGACACACACATAATTAAGGGAGAAAGCTACAATATACCACATTCAGCTCAGAATTAGTTTATGATAGCAGCACAAACACACACAACCATATAAATAATAAATATGTCGCATAATTATTTCATCTCAAATCTACATAATTATATTTTTCTTCGGGAGACATCT
>NW_027648102.1:32500-45000 GCF_949987685.1 Ammodytes marinus
GCCCCCTCCAAGGCACGCCAAACCCCACCCATCTGGCACTGCACACAGGTTAAAACAAACGTTCCGACTTATCCACGGCAGATTCTTTTTCGCCTCAGGTTAAATATCCAGTCGTGACATGATGGTGCACGACATGTCTAGCCAACCCCTAGTTTAAAGGGCCCTACACACACACACACACACACACACACACACACACACACACACACACACACACACACACACACACACACTCCTCTTTCTGCCCACACTCATTGTTGTTAAAAACGATGTGACAAAGAGAGATATCTGTAGAATGAATATTTAATATCACCCTCCCCTCACACACACACACACACAGACACACACACACACACACACACACACAGACACACACACACACAAACACACACCCTCCCCTCTTACTTATTCATGGTCCTGGGGCTTATCCTGGCTCGCTACCTGTCACTTTCCCTCTCACTGAAGAAGCATAGTGTCCTTGGTAACCGCAAAATTACTTTTTACTTTAAACCAGGGTAGTACTATTGCAAAACCATTTTTTTTTTGTTCAAGATAATTTTTTGGGCATTTTCAAGCTTTATTAGACAGTACAGAGTTGAGATGGGTAGACAGAGAGAGAGAGAGAGAGAGACAGAGAGAGAGAGAGAGAGAGAGAGAGAGAGAGGGAGAGAGGGGGGGGTGACCTGCAGTAAAGGTCCACAGGTCGGATTTGAACCCGCGACCACTGCAACGAAGGCCGGAGCCAATATGGTACGCGCTCTATCCACTACGCCACAATTTTTCCCGTGCCTTTAATATGGTGCAGGGTTACAGATAGAGGGAGAGAAAGACAGAGAGAGACAGATACAGAGGGATAGAGAGAGAGAGAGAGAGAGAGAGAAAGAGAGAGAGACAGAGAGAGAGAGATAGATAGATAGAGACAGAGAGAGAGACAGAGAGACAGAGAGACACAGAGACAGGGAGGGAGAGACAGAGAGACAGAGAGACAGGGAGAGAGAGAGGGGGGAGACAGAGAGAGACAGAGAGACAGAGAGATGGAGACAGATACAGAGGGATAGAGAGAGAGAGACAGAGAGACAAAAAGACAGGGAGATAGAGAGACAGAGAGAGAGAGAGAGAGAGAGAGAGAGAGAGAGAGAGAGGGAGAGGGAGAACTATGACGGATGTGTGTAAACCGGTGCACCTCTTAAATATCATACTCCCTCCATATCAGTTCTGACAGGAGCTGCTTTGCCCCCTGTCTGTGTGTGTGTGTGTGTGTGTGTGTGTGTGTGTGTGTGTGTGTGTGTGTGTGTGTGTGTGTGTGTGTGTGTGTGTGTGTGTGTGTGTGTGTGTGTGTGTGTCTCAGTGTGTGTGTGTGTGTGTGTGTCTCAGTGTGTGTGTGTGTGTGTGTGTGTGTGTGTGATGTTTGATGTGATTTATCCGACAGGGCCGTGAGTGCATTTAAACGGCGGTCGGCTTGACATTGACTGAGTCGCGTTGTCAATTGGACTCTTGGTGTGTGTGTGTGTGTGTGTGTGTGTGTGTCTCAGTGTGTGTGTGTGTGAGTGAGTGAGTGTGTGTGTGTGTGTGTGTGTGTGTGTTCCGACGTAGAGAAAGAAGCTGTCAGTGTGTGAGTGAAGCTTCATCATAACTACCTCGTTCAACTACCACACACACACACTGAGACAGACACACACACACACGCACACACACACTGAGACAGACACACACACACACACACACACAGAGACAGACACACACACACACTGAGAAAGACACACACGCACACACACACTGAAAAAGACACACACGCACACACACACTGAGAAAGACACACACGCACACACACTGAGACAGACACACACACACCCACACACTGAGACAGACACACACACACACACTGATTCACACCCACACACACACACACACACACACACACACACACACCCTACTTCGTCCTGTTGTGAGAAAATACAGGAGGGGGAAGAAAGAGGAGAGAATCACCACTATTATAATATAGTGAATGAGGTTTTTCTTCCCTCAGTCTTCCCTCAGTCTTCCCTTGGCCCAGCTGTCCTGTTAATCCTAACCCTTACATGTTTACTAGTGTGATGTCACACATGGTAAAATGTAAGGGTTAGACAGTGAGACCATAAAACACTCTTTCTGCCTTTTCTCAGGCTAGGATGAAGCGATTTCTATAATGTTTGCACATTTATACTACATAGGATCTCAGAGTTCAATACACCTTCATATTCCAACCGCTGAAGTAGGACTTTAAACTGCACAGACAGACAGACAGACAGACAGACAGACAGACAGACAGACAGATAGATAGATAGATAGATAGATAGACAGATCTTTAGCTGTGAACTGCCCTCTCGACTACATATGCGTTTAGGGTGGTTTAGATTCTTTATACAAATAAATAAATAAGTTCAAACTGTCAGGATTGTACCAAAATGGCAGGCCAGAACCCAATAGCACGACAACAAACGGTTCAGGTATTGCAACAAAGTTTAATAAGGAATCAAACCAGGTGGTAGCGAGGCAACAAGTCCAAGAGGGGCAGGCAAAGGGATAATCCGAAATCCAAAAAGGCTGGGTCAGAACACGAATAGGCAGGCAGGTAAACAGGCAGGAATTCAGAATGGCTGGAGAGCAATGTAACACAAAGACAATCTGGCAGGGAACTGAGGGAATGAACCGGTATATATACTGTGGGGCTAATAGCTGATGGGGAGCAGGTGAGTGTGGTTAGGCCAGGTGGAAGTAATCAGCAGGGAGTGCAGAGCAGGGGGGAGTGGCCGGGTCTGAAATGACAAGAGAGTTAATATGGGAACAGACAAGTGACAAAAAACTAAATTGTGGCTGAAGTAGTGACAGAACCCCCCCCTCTAGGGACGGCTCCTGACGTCCCCCCAGGCTGATCAGGATGGTCCCTATGGAATGTGGTGATGAGGTCGGGGTCCAGGATGTGGCGAGCCGGGACCCACGAGCGCTCCTCAGGGCCATAACCCTCCCAATCAACCAAGTATTGGAAACCCCTTCCCCGTCGTCGCGACCTGATGAGACGATGAACCGAGTAGGCAGGCCCTCCATCAATGAGCTGGGGGGGCGGCGGGGGTCTGGAGGAGGGCTGGAGCTGGGACTCTTTAACGGGTTTGATCTTGGATACATGGAAGGTGGGATGGATCCTCATGGAGCGAGGAAGACGGAGACGGACTGCAGCAGGATTGATGACTTTATTGATGGAGAACGGACCCACAAACCTGGGAGCCAACTTCCTAGACTCCACCCGGAGCGGAAGGTCCCGTGTAGACAACCAAACCTTCTGACCCGGAGTGTAACCGGGTGCAGGGGTCCGACGGCGATTGGCATATCTCTGGTATCGGTCGGACGAGCGCAGGAGAGCAGCACGGGCCCGCACCCAGGTGCGCCGACATCGCTGGACGAACGCCTGGACAGACGGGACACTGGCCTCTCGCTCCTGCTCAGGGAACAATGGAGGTTGATATCCTCGAGAGCACTGGAAGGGGGAAAGACCTGTTGCTGAACTTGGAAGTGTGTTGTGAGCATACTCCACCCATAGGAGCTGCTTGGACCAGGAGGACGGGTTCTGGGATGTGATGCAGCGCAAGGCAGTCTCCATCTCCTGGTTCATCCGCTCAGTCTGGCCGTTGGATTGAGGATGGAAACCCGAGGATAAGCTGACCGTGGCCCCCAACAGCTGACAAAACTCTGTCCAGAAACGAGAAGTGAACTGCGGCCCCCGGTCGGAGACAATGTCACAGGGAAGGCCGTGCAGACGGAAAACATGATGCAACATAATTTCAGCTGTTTCCTTGGCAGATGGTAACTTGGGCAACGGAACAAACTGAGCAGATTTAGAAAATCTGTCCACAATAGTAAGAATAGTGGTGTTACCCTCGGAGGGAGGCAGTCCGGTGACGAAGTCGATCGAGATGTGGGACCACGGACGATGAGGAACAGGCAGTGGCTGAAGAAGGCCCGCAGGGGCATGGCGAGCGATCTTGTGCTGGGAGCAAACACAGCAAGCAGCGATGAACTCCTTGGCGTCCTCTTCCATGGTAGCCCACCAGAACCGTTGCTTCAGCAGGGCTAGAGTGCGCCTAACCCCTGGATGACAGGCAAGGCGAGAAGAATGTCCCCACTGGAGGACCTGAGAGCGGAGATTCACAGGCACATACAGACGATTATCAGGGCAAGCACTGGGGGCCGGGTGGTCGGCCTGGGCCCGTTTTACCTTGTCCACAATGTCCCAGGTAACTGCGCCGATGACCATCTTAGTGGGGAGGATGCTCTCAGGATGTGTGGGAACATGTTCGGATTGGAACTGACGGGACAGGGCATCTGGTTTGACGTTCCTAGAACCTGGGCGATAAGACAGGGTAAAATCAAAACGATTAAAGAACAACGCCCACCTGGCCTGACGGGAGTTCAACCGTTTGGCTGACCGGATGTACTCCAGGTTTTTGTGGTCCGTCCACACCACAAACGGATTCTTCGCCCCCTCCAACCAGTGCCTCCACTCCTCGAGAGCCATCTTAACCGCCAATAGCTCCCGGTTTCCAACGTCATAATTTCTCTCCGCTGGGGACAATTTGCGGGAGAAAAAGGCACATGGATGTAACTTTTGGTCTTTACCTGACCGCTGAGACAGGACTGCCCCCACCCCGGAGTCTGACGCATCCACCTCAACGACAAACTGGCGTTCTGGATCTGGTAGGATGAGGATGGGAGCAGAAGAGAACCGTGACCTTAACTCACTGAACACCCTTCCTGCAGCAGGGGACCATTGGAAGGCTACCTTTTGGGAGGTGAGGGCTGTCAGGGGAGCTGCTACAGAACTATAGTTGCGGATAAACCTACGATAGAAATTGGCAAACCCCAGAAATTGTTGAAGCTTCTTACGAGTGGTGGGGACCGGCCAATCCACCACCGCTTTAATCTTGGTGGGATCCATGTGAATACTTCCGACTGAAATTATGTATCCCAGGAACGACACCTCAGTGGCATGGAACTCGGACTTCTCGACCTTCACGAACAGCTGGTTCTCTAGGAGTCTCTGGAGAACCCTGCGGACATGCTGCACATGGTCCTGTTCGGACTTGGAGAAGATGAGGATGTCATCAAGATAAACAAACACAAATACATTGAGAAAATCCCGGAGCACATCATTCACTAAGGCTTGGAATACTGCAGGAGCATTTGTGAGTCCGAAAGGCATTACCAGGTACTCGTAGTGGCCCCTAGGGGTATTGAACGCCGTCTTCCACTCATCCCCCTCCCGAATGCGAACTAGGTGATAGGCATTCCTGAGATCAAGCTTGGTAAACACAGTGGCCCCTTGCAAAAGTTCAAATGCAGAAGAGATGAGTGGGAGGGGGTACCTGTTCTTAATGGTGACATCATTCAGACCGCGGTAATCGATGCAGGGCCGGAGGGATTTGTCCTTCTTACCCACGAAGAAAAACCCTGCTCCAGCAGGTGATGAAGAGGGACGGATGAGGCCTGCTGCCAGTGAGTTGTTTATGTATTCGTCCATGGTCCTGGTCTCCGGGGCTGACAGAGAGTAGAGCCTCCCCCTGGGTGGGGATGAGCCAGGGAGGAGGTCAATGGCACAATCATACGGGCGGTGTGGGGGAAGAGAGGTGGCCCGTACCTTGTTAAACACCTCCTTTAAGTCGTAGTACTCCGACGGGACACCTGAGAGATCTGGGAATTCATTAGAAGAAGGGGTGCTGCAGGCAGGTAACAAGGCAGATTTCAGACAGACCGCAAGACATTGATCACTCCATTGTAGAATGTTCTCCAGTCAATGTGTGGATTATGTTTAATTAACCAAGGATACCCCAAGACCACTGGCTGCTGAGGTGCATTAATCAGGTGAAAGGTTAGTGATTCAGTGTGGTTACCTGATATGCCCAGATGAATAGGAACTGTGCGATGGGTTACAGTGCAGAGGAGGCGCCCATCGAGAGCAGTAGCCTCAATAGGCTCGGCCAAGGGTTCCTGGTTAATACCCAGCTGCATGGCAAGGCCCTGATCCAGAAGGTTGGTGTCAGCTCCCGAGTCAATGAGGACAGCGACAGTATGGGACAGACCATTAAAGTTGAGCTGGGCATGAAGTAGTGCTCGAGAGGGACCTTCAAAGTTCTTGATGCGGCTCACCAGCGCCCTCTGGATTCCTGGTGAGCCCTGTCTTTTACTGGACAGGATGACACGTAATGGCCTCCCTCTCCACAGTACATGCAACAGTTCTCCCTTTGGCGCCGTTGTCGTTCAGCAGCTGACAGCCTGGTCCTGCCCAGCTGCATGGGTTCAACTGGGTCACTAGAGGCAGCAGCGGTAGGAAAACACGTTGAAGTGGAAGGTGAAACTGGAAGACGTGGAAGGCTACGGGAAGTGCTGGTCAGTACCTTCTCTCGTCTCCTCTCCTGGATACGTCCATCGATGCGGATAGCGGTGGCGATGAGAACGTCCAAATCCCCTGGAGGATCCCGGGCCGCCAGCTCGTCCTTGATGGCATCAGAAAGTCCGTTGTAAAAGGCGTCAGCCAGGGAGGAAGAGTTCCAGTCACTCTCTGCAGCGATAGTCCGGAACTCGATGGAATAATCAGTCACTCTCCGGCTCCCCTGAGCCAGGTTAAACAGACCCCGAGCAGCCTCTCGACCAGGGGTAGCATGATCAAACACCTTCCGAAGACCCTCAGAGAAGGCAGCCACAGAAGAACAGAGAGCCGACTGCTTCTCCCACTCGGCGGCACCCCAGCTCCGGGCCCGCCCAGAAAGCTGGGTGATCATGAAAGCCACTCTCGACCTCTCCGTGGGATATGTGAGAGGTTGTAGTTCAAAAGTCAATGAGCACAGAGTCAGAAAGGAGCGACAGGTATCTGGAGCTCCAGAAAAGCGCTCTAGAGCACTTAAGCGGGGCTCTGGCCGGGAGACAGCAGGGACAGGAGGGCTGGTGGGTGGTTGAACCGCTGGGGTCTGGCTGTCCAGCGTGAGCTGCTGGAGCTGGCCGCTCAGAACCTCAAAATGCTGATTGTGGCGTTCCGAAGCTTCCTGGAAAGCCACTTCCATAGCGGTGAACTGTCTCGAATGCTGGTGTAGGGCGGCACCTTGTGCTGCCACTTCTTCCTTAAGAGCCTTTGTGTCGGCTGGGTTCATCTTTTGGCCAGATTGTACTGTCAGGATTGTACCAAAATGGCAGGCCAGAACCCAATAGCACGACAACAAACAGTTCAGGTATTGCAACAAAGTTTAATAAGGAATCAAACCAGGTGGTAGCGAGGCAACAAGTCCAAGAGGGGCAGGCAAAGGGATAATCCGAAATCCAAAAAGGCTGGGTCAGAACACGAATAGGCAGGCAGGTAAACAGGCAGGAATTCAGAATGGCTGGAGAGCAATGTAACACAAAGACAATCTGGCAGGGAACTGAGGGAATGAACCGGTATATATACTGTGGGGCTAATAGCTGATGGGGAGCAGGTGAGTGTGGTTAGGCCAGGTGGAAGTAATCAGCAGGGAGTGCAGAGCAGGGGGGAGTGGCCGGGTCTGAAATGACAAGAGAGTTAATATGGGAACAGACAAGTGACAAAAAACTAAATTGTGGCTGAAGTAGTGACACAAACATATTTTCATTTGCTATTTCCATTTTAAGCAATAGACACACACACACACACACACACATACACACACACGCACACACACACACACACACACACACACACACACACACACTGACACATACACACACACACACACACACACACACACACATACATACACATCTGTTTTGGCAACATTTCAATTATCTAAAGGCCAAACTCATAAAAAATAAATTCACAGATAAATGTGCAAATATTAACGTGTGTGTGTGTGTGTGTGTGTGTGTGTGTCTCTCTCTCTCTTTATGTGTGTGTGTGTGTGTGTGTGTGTGTGTGTGTGTGTGTTTCTCTTTATGTGTGTGTGTTCATGTGTGTGTGTTTCTGTGTGTCTTTCTGTGTGTTCATGTGTGTGTGTTTCTCTGTGTGTGTCTGTGTGTGTGTTTCTGTGTGTGTGTGTGTATTTCTCTGTGTGTTTCTGTGTGTGTGTGTGTGTGTGTGTGTGTGTGTGTGTGTGTGTGTCTCTCTCTCTCTCTCTTTATGTGTGTGTGTGTGTAAGATGGTTGCATATGTTTTCTCATGAGAAAAGCAAAGAGAAGCAAAAGGCTTAAAAGTCATAATCGCATCCATCAAGAAAGTTGTTACTCGTTCGACCTCGCTCGGCGCTCACCCACGGTGTTGTCAGTTTTACGAGGCGGCTTCACACACACACACACACACACACACACACACACACACACACACACACACACACACACACACACACACACACACACACACACACACACACACACTCTGGCGTTGGATCAACAGTAAAGAGATATATAGCGGTTTATTTTTAGACAAAACACAGTTAGTTAGACACCCCTCCCTGCCTCTCTCTTTCCCTCCCTCCCCCTCTCTCTACCTTTCTCTCTCTCTCCCTCTCTCTCTCTTTCCCTCCCTCTCTCTCTCTCTCTGCAAAGTATTTTTCCTTAAAAGATGCATGAACGGTGAGACGCGGATATAAAATGCGACTCCTGCTCTCATGCATTCTTAACGAGGCTCCATAACACACACACACACACACACACGCACACACACACACACACACACACACACACACACACACACACTCACACACACACACACACACACACACACACACACACACACACACACACACACACACACACACACACAGGCTCCATAACCCTTATCATGACAGCCGGTCGGAGTAAGTGCAACCTATCCATGTTTTGAAAAACCCACACCGAAACACACTGTCTCATGTTCCTGAATTATTGACTAGTGCACAGATGTTGCTCCCTGTTTTGACTATATATACTGTACACACACACACACACACACACACACACACACACACACACACACACACACACACACACACACACACAGGGAGAACACACACACACACACACAAAGAAAGACACACACAGAAAGACACACACACACACACACACACACACACAAAGAAAGACACACAGAAAGACACACACACACAAAGAAAGACACACAGAAACACACACACACACACACACAAATAAAGACACACAGAAACACACACACACACACACAAAGAAAGACACACACACACACACACACACACACACACACACACACAAAGAAAGACACACAGAAACACACACACACACACACACACAAAGAAAGACACACACACACACACACACAAAGAAAGACACACACACACACAACCACACACAAAGACACACACACACACACACACACAACCACACACACACACACACACACACACACACACACACACAACCACACACACACACACACACACACACACACACATACACAGTACACGATTTCTGCTCTATAATATGACTTTGACAGTGATGAAAGCGACAAAGTATTCGGTTATTTAGCTGTTTTTTGTCCGTTTTTTTTTTCGTTGTTTATTGCTTTTTGTCTTTAAAGGTGCAGTGTGTAATATGACATCATCAAGGAAGTTCTACAAAGTTCTAGAATGCAACGCTCCCTGGGTAACCCCAACCCTTTAGAATAATAACAGAAGCTACAGTGGCCTTCAAGGACAAGAACAATTCTACATTTTACACACTGCACGTAAGAAAAAGTAACGTTGCTAGCAGCTCTCGAATGAACTCATGAGTGATCACAGCTTAGGGGGTTTCTGCTTCGATGGGCCCTGACCTTTTGGGCCCCTGGAGTTTGTACCTGGCAGCCCTGTATGGGAACCCGCCCCCGTGTGTGTGTGTGTGTGTGTGTGTGTGTGTGTGTGTCTGTCTGTCTGTCTGTCTTTGTGTATCTGTGTGCGTCTGTGTGTCTTTGTCTGTGTCTTTGCCTGTGCTTGTGTGTGTGTGTCTGTGTGTGTGTCTCTGCATGTGTGTGTGTGTGTGTCTTTGCCTGTGCTTGTATGTGTGTGTGTGTGTGTGTGTGTGTGTGTGTGTGTGTGTGTGTGTGTGTGTGTGTGTGTATCTGCATCTGCTAGTGTGTGTGTGTGTGATATTCAAGTGAATCCTATATCACATAAAAACCGTGGCGTTGAACTGAGGTTGTGCAAAGCCTTCCAATGTCAACGTTGTGTTTGGCGTCTGAGTTGATAATATAACTTTATATGCTGATAATTTTGGCACACACACACACACACACACACACGCACACACACACACACACACACACACACACGCCTACAGAATTACTGGAAATTTGATATAAGCAAAAGAGTTGAAACATGTGGGGATGTTTTACCTGTTTTAGGGCGGTGAGATATTTTGAGGCCAAAGTTAAAAAAAAATCATCATGTACCTAAACCCAGTGTTAATACACAGCCTAGGCTCTGTAAACTGGTCTGAGAACCCAGTGTTAATACACAGCCTAGGCTCTGTAAACTGGTCTGAGAACCCAGTGTTAATACACAGCCTAGGCTCTGTAAACTGGTCTGAGAACCCAGTGTTAATACACAGCCTAGGCTCTGTAAACTGGTACCTAAACCCAGTGTTAATACACAGCCTAGGCTCTGTAAACTGCTATGTAGCAACATGCCAGTTTACAGAGCCTTATATTTGTTCGTCCAACATTTTTAAAATTAACTTCATGATGTGTAAGAATGGCTTTTTAAATGTATCTAGAAGTCATATTTTACTTTAGTATTACCATGTAATCACCTGGTCAATGATCAAATTCCTTCGTGATTTTCTCTACTTATGACATCTATTGCAGCATGTCTGTCCTGGGAGAGGGATCCCTTACTCTGTCGACTCTCCCTGAGATTTCTTCAATTTTTTTAATCCCGGTAAAGGGTTTTTACTGGGAGTTTTTTCTCAGCCGAGCTAAGGGTGTAAGGGCAGATAGATAGATGGATGGATAGATAGATAGATAGATAGATAGATAGATAGATAGATAGATAGATAGATAGATAGATAGATAGATAGATAGATAGATAGATAGATAGATAGATAGATAGATAGATAGATAGATGGTGTCATACTGTATGGAATGTAAAGCCCACTGAGGCAAATGTCTATTTGTGATATCGGGCTATATAGTACAAGAGGTTAGTTCCAAAATATAAAGGAATTGTGCATTTTGTGATAAAAGCATGAAATTTGGTACACTTATAGCCAAAGGCATTCTCAAAAGATTTGGATGTGGAGCCATCATGAATTTTCAACATGGCGCCCATGGCAGCCATTTTTCAAAATGTCCGCCAGCAACAACTGTTTTCTTATGAATGATGGATTTAATATGACATTTCAGACTTATTTACCATTCATACTACTTGGTAAATGTCTTTTGGATAGTGGAACATTTTCATTGAAAATTCAAAATGGCCGCCAACTAGTTAGATATGGATGATCTCTATGTTTAATTATACATTTATCTTGATGCAGAATTTGAATTGGGAACTTTGGAATTTCTAAGAATCTTCTTTCTATCTCAAAATACTCATGTTGAGCAAGGGAAACCTAGGGTCTATCACAGGGAAGACTAGTCACACTCGCCTTCACAGACACAAAGGGCTGTGCACTGTAAGTGGGATTTTTTGCACTTACACTGCCCAACACAACCCTTCTTGCATTTGCATGAGACAAGTTCATAACTTGATTGGCCTGCATCTGGTAGGCATGTCCAGAAGGGTTCATAGTCCCCCTCAGGTGACTTTGACCAGCCCCATTCGCACGGTGAAGGTAGTTCTGGTGTTGACACCAGGACTGTACCCCACACGTGCCCTCCTTGGTATACAGCTCTCTTAACATGCTCTTCTAGGGCAGCCTTGGTAGGGGGGATCGTTTGCACATTGTGCCTCTTTGCAAATAACTTCCTAGTTGCCGTATTGATTTCTGTACATGTGCTGGTTCGGTCATAGACTAAGATAACAAACCTCTCAATTGTGGCCATTACCTCCTGTGGTATGTCATCTGGGGCTGAAGACACTTTCAACAGGGCATGTGTAAGTTCTGGAAGCACAGACCATACAGCCCATGCAGTCTTTTTCCCATGGCCAACAAAGCTTGACACAGTGTCACAACACGTCAATGATGGAACACTGGTAGTGCACTGCTTTCTCGGGCCCGAGCCCTGCTGCAATTTCATGGGCTGCCAAATATCGAAAATTCTTACCAGTACCGAAAGCCAACCAAAGCTCATCCTCTGGTTGTAGAGTCTGAGCCACTGCCACAGCCAGCACCACAACATCAGTGTCAACTGTTTGAATCATAATTTTGTGGTGGCCGTTTCTTGCTGCATGGGCTACGTGCAATAACATGCGACTATCCGCTTCCTCATGCGTGCAAGGAGCAATCGATGTCCTATCTGGGAGAGGTGGCTTGCTAAGGACTTCCATGTCACTTGTGATGACAAGCTGTTTATCCTCCTGCACAAACCATCTGAGCAG
>NW_027648101.1:7500-10000 GCF_949987685.1 Ammodytes marinus
ACAAGAGCATTAAATTGTACAAACACGCACATACAAGAGATGATTGAATAAAAGGTAAACCTGTGTGTGTGTGTGTGTGTGTGTGTGTGTGTGTGTGTGTGTGTGTGTGTGTGTGTGTGTGTGTGTGTGTGTGTCTAGGTGTGTGTGTGAGTGTAAAGCCCATTGGCAAACAGGGAGGTTGAAACAGTCAAATCAGGTAATCAGTGGGTGCAGTCATGTGGCAAGAAAGGAGATTGGCACAAACACACACACACACACACACACCTAGACACAAACACACACACAGACACACACACACACACACACACACACACACACACACACACACACACACCAGATTATCAGTTCTTCTTATCAGATTTCTAAACAGGAATAACTCGTCTGTGGTGACATCGTGTTTTCCTGATTTTGTGAAAACATTTAAAACAACAACCTGTGTGTGTGTGTGTGTGTGTGTGTGTGTGTGTGTGTGTGTGTGTGTGTGTGTGTGTGTGTGTGTGTGTGTGTGTGTGCATGTGCGTGTCTGTGTGTGTGTGTGTGTGAGTTAGAGTCCCTACAAGGAACTTTTTTAATATTTCTGAAACAGTCTAATTTTTCCTCTGATGATCATGAATTACATGTAACAGCAAACGAGACCATCAGTGCAAAGAATGCTATTTTAATATAGTTTTTCTTGATGCCTTTGTCATTGGTATACGCTCACCCAGGAACAACAGCTGGCGTGGTAAAAACACTACCGCTTTTGTCCAAAGGGGGGCGCTAGAATGAACACAACCTGAAAGTTCCTCAGAGCACAGTGTCACAGCTGATAGGCTTAATGTCCCAAAGTTAAATATCTTCAACTCACTCACACACAACCCAATTTTGTGATTGAAGCCAATATTTGCATTTTTTGCATTTAAAGCTGCTCCAAGGAACTTTCAGTGTGTGTTAATTCTAGCGCCTCCTTTGGACTAAAGCGGTAGTGTTTTTACCACGCCAGCTGTTGTTCCTGGGTGAGCGTATACCCATGACAAAGGCATTAAGAAAAAACTATATAAATAATGTGTGAAAGTTCCTCGTAGATACTTTAACGCTCATTCAGGTCTGTTCACGTCTTAACATTGGCTCTGTAAAATAAACTGATTGTCTGACATGCGTTTGGTTTGAAGCCTTGTGCAGTAGAAACATAAACAGTACCCAGACCAACATGGTGTATAGTGGCCTTTTTGTTAGAGATTGTAAGCCACTATAGGAGCGGGGCAGATGACGCGCAATCCAAAATCAAAACAAAGCAATCGCTGGAAATGCAGTAACATAGGGCGCTCCGGTGGTGTAGTGGATAGAGCGTGTACCATATTGGCTCCGGCCTTCGTTGCAGTGGTCGCGGGTTCAAATCCGACCCGTGGACCTTTACTGCAGGTCATCCCCCCTCTCTCTCTCTCTCTCTCTCTCTCTCTCTCTGTCTCCCCATTTCAACTCTGTACTGTCTAATAAAGCTTGAAAATGCCAAAAAATTATCTTAAAAAAAAAGAAGGGTGTTGTGTCCAATCAAATCAGTCTTATTTTATGGCCCAGTATCACTAGTAGTCATTTATATGTGCGGCTAGCTGCCAAAGCTACATAGTTCTAGAATGCAACACTCCCTGGGTAACCCCAACCCTTTAGAATAATAACAGAAGCTACAGTGGCCTTCAAGGACAAGAACAATTGTAAATTCTAAACAATGCACCTGATGACATTCCAACCAACATGGATTCCTCCATAAGACTTACCTGCTCAATGTACAAAATGTAGGGGAGAACGGGGTAAGTAGGCACACTTTTTACTCTAGTGAGAATTGCTCATCACCTAAACATCTTTCAATAGTCATTCCTACATTAAATTGAAGCTTAAGGTGTTGGCTTGAAATGTCTACCCCTCACCTTTATTGTAATAAAGAAGAAATTAATCATCAAAGACACCCTTACACATTGTGACAACCAACCCCATCAAGGGGTTGGTTGTCAAACACTATGGGGTTGTTTGTCACAATGTTATCTTAATGGGAATAATCTTAAAAAGAAGGCAAGAAAGTAGAACTACATTTGAAAGTTAAATTGCATTGTCAAGTTGACAAATAGGCCTACATAACTTACTGTAGCCTTGGCAGCTGGTCTAGTTTGGGATGCACTGGGTTGTTTTGATTTTGTTGCCCTTTTTTCTTTTGCATGCTAGCTGCCTTTTCCTGCTCTATTCTCTCCTTCTCTGGGGTGTCAGTGAGGATACAGCTTGACAATTTATTTTGTTATTGGGTTCCTTTTCTGGCTGCAGCCTTGAGATAACATGTGACAACCGACCCCCCAAAAAATGTGACGACCAACCCCAACTTGAATTTCTTGCTAGCATCAAGGCCAACAACCATCTGACAACTAATTAGCTTGCTAACCACAATCTAAACTATAGTTTACCCTTCACACTTTTTATGGGTAACAAGTGTTTTGTTATAAACCCATTGTGTAAAAGCCTAGAAGAAAAATAC
>NW_027648101.1:27500-30000 GCF_949987685.1 Ammodytes marinus
GAACCATCAAAGAAAAAAAAGAGAATGCAATGAAGAAAAGCGAAAAGGGAGAGTGAGTGATAGGCGGGCGGGAGGACGTTGCCAAGCAACGTGTATACAATTTCACGAGAGCGAAACTAGACTGCTAAATGAATGAGCGGTTGGTACTAACACAAAGTTTGCTTTGCTTCACCATCATCAGATAACCATTATCTGAAATAGTCATTATTTACATCAACAACACAAACACATTACCTCATCGTGATCCATAGTCTACTAACTGCCGTCTCTCATTCATTCGCTTTCTGTGAGGACACAGCTCCGTGAGAGAGAGAGTAGTTAGGTGACGCTGCTGAATCAACTCATTGCAAGCAGGTGTGTGTACTGACTGGCATTAGTTGATGCAGTGTCAAAACCACTCTCACGGAGCCGAAAAGAGTCCTCACACTTTCAACACACGAACATGCACTATATTGCGCCCTTCTCAGTCCACGCTCACGCGCCTGGCACGAGCATTTGCGACAGCGGGCGTCGTAAAAATACTACCGCTTTTGTCCAAAGGGGACGCCAACGTGCCATCTTACTCGTAGTGCCTTTAAGAGAGAGAGAGAACACATTGGGCACAAGAGAACAGACTTTATTTCTCAGGAGCGGGGAGTGAGACAAGGCTGCTGTCTATCACCTGCACTGTTCAACATTTACATCAATGAGCTGGCTTCCATTCTGGAGCAGTCCACAGTGCCTGGTCTCATTCTCCACAACACCGAGATCAAATTCCTGCTTTACGCAGATGATTTAATCCTGTTGAGTCCCACAAAAGAAGGACTTCAACAGAGTCTAGACCTACTAGACCGTTACTGTCAGACCTGGGCCCTGGCAGTTAACATTAAGAAAACAAAAACAATGATATTCCAGAAAAGATCCAGATGTCTGGGAAACACAATGCACTTCACAATAGGAACACATACAATAGAAAACTGTTTAGAATATAACTATTTAGGCCTGAAAATAAGTTCCACTGGAAGTTTCAACCCAGCAGTCAATGAACTGAGAGAGAAAGCACGCAGGGCTTTTTATGCAATCAAAAGACAAATTTACATTCAGATTCCAATTCTAATTTGGCTCAAACTACTCCAAGCAATTATTGAACCCATCCTGCTCTATGGAAGTGAAGTGTGGGGCCCACAAACAAACCAACTTTTTGACCAATGGGAAAAACATCCAATTGAAATTGCAAACACCGAATTTTGTAAAAGCATTCTGCAGGTACACAGGACAACCACCAACAATGCCTGCAGAGCTGAATTAGGCCAATATCCACTACTACTAAAAATCCAAAAAAGATCAATTAAATATTGGCTACACCTAAAACAAAGTGACCCCCACTCCTTCCAGCACAAAGCCCTGCAAAGCCAAGAGATGAACAGGAGTCCCCTCACTCAGCTGGTCCTGAGGCTCTGTCCACAGACAGGTTCCCCCTCTGCTCTGCCTCAGGACCAGCCTGAGAACATATCAATTAGACTCAACCAAATTATAACACATCAGAAACAAACCTACCTCACCCATTGGAACACTAAAACACAAACACAGAGCAAAATGCAGTGTTATCTGGCCCTAAACAGACAGTACACTGTGGCCCCCTACCTGACCACAGTGACTGATATTAGACACAGAGTGATGTTGACAAAGTACAGACTGAGCGCTCACAGCCTGGCCATCGAGACAGGCAGGTATAAGAAAACATGGCTGCCCAAAGAGCAGCGGCTGTGCCAGCAGTGTGGAGAAGCTGCTGTCGAGACAGAGCAGCACTTCCTCCTTCACTGCCCCAAATTTAAAAATGTTAGAGAAATATATTTTAACAGATTCGGCCAAATACACCAAAATTTTAGAAGCTCCCCTGAAGAGCAATTTAGATTAGTTATGGGAGAGCATAAAGAGAGCTCCGTCCTTGCAGGACAGTTTATTTCGGCTTGCCACAAAATTAGGACATAATACACCAGGTCTCACTCACACACGCACGCACGCACGCACGCACACACACACACACAATATAATATTCATACAGATGTATATATCGTTCATATTGTATATTGTTTTATTTTGACACATTGTGTATTGTCTGAATATTTGTTCGAATTATTTGTTATCTGATGTTTGCTTTGGCAATATTGTTTTTTAAAAAACTGTCATGCCAATAAAGCCAATTTTGAATTTGAATTTGAATTTGAATTTGAGAGAGAGAGAGAGAGAGAGAGAGAGAGAGACAGACAGAGAGAGAGAGAGTGAGAGAGAGAGAGAGAGAGAGAGAGAGAGAGACAGACAGAGAGAGAGAGAGTGAGAGAGAGAGAGAGAGAGAGAGAGAGAGACAGAGAGAGAGAGAGAGAGAGAGAGAGACAGAGACAGAGAGAGAGAGAGAGAGAGAGACAGACAGAGAGGGAGAGAGAGAGAGAGACAGACAGAGAGAGACAGAGAGAGGGAGAGAGAGAGAGAGAGAGAGGGAGCGAGAGAGAGAGACAGAAGA
>NW_027648101.1:40000-47500 GCF_949987685.1 Ammodytes marinus
AATAATACAAATAATGTATTCATACCTCCACCCTTTGCAGTATTCTATTCTATATTCAAGCTTGTTAAATGTTTTTTTGTATTCTCTGCTTTCTTCTGTTGTCACCACATTGCAGAACCAGTCTGTTATGGTTACGATGCTGGACCCAAGAGCAGACGGAGACGAAGTAGGATTATATAAAAAAAAGGTTTATTATATATAGTGAGGGGAAGCAGGTAGTGGGTGAGGGAGCCAGGGGGAGACCAACGCCGGGAAGCTGGAGAGAGTGGTCCGGATACTGCAGGCAGAGGAAAAACAAAAGTTAGGTTGTGGTCAACAGCTACAGGCAACAAGAAACGAGAGACGAGTAAGCGAGAGCGAGGGACAGTAAACTGGAGCCAGGTACGTTATAGTTACCACGGTAGCGCATAGGACGATCCGGCGCCAACAGCAAGGAATCCACGGGTTATGAAGGGGAGTTGATTGGAGGTGAAGACCAGGTGAGCGTGATTGCAGATGAGGACCAGGTGTGAAGTGAGACAGACAGGGGGAGTGGCAGATACAGACGAGGAACACACAGCGAGCTGCTGTGACCACAACAGTACCCTCCCCTCAATGGACGCCTCCAGGCGGCCTAAGCTTCTCAGGATGAGCCAGATGGAAATCCCGGATGAGGGAGGGGTCGAGAATGAGACCCCGCGAAACCCAGCTCCTTTCCTCCGGACCGTAACCCTCCCAATCCACGAGGTACTGATGCCCTCTGCCCCGACGCCGAATGTCCAGCAACCGCCGGACGGTATATGCTGGGTGGTTGTCAATCACCCGGGGAGGAGGGGGGGCAATGGCCGGGGGGGAGAGAGGGCTGGTGGAGACTGGCTTTAGACGAGAGACATGGAAGGTTGGGTGGACGTGCATGGCTGGGGGCAGCTTGAGTGTGACCGCAGAGGGGTTGATGACGGAGACAATAGGGAAGGGCCCCACAAAACGAGGGGTTAACTTCTTAGAGCCAGTCTGTAAGGGAAGGTCCTTGGAGGACAACCACACCTGCTGACCCACCCGATAGGCAGGAGCGGGAGCCCGGTGGCGATCAGCCGTGCGCCGGTTCTGCTCAGCGGAGCGCAGCAGAGCGGTGCGCGCGCCCTTCCACACCCTGCGGCAGCGGCGGAGATGGTGCTGTACTGAGGGAACGGAGATGTCGTCCTCCTGAGCCGGAAACAAGGGCGGTTGGTACCCCAGGGAACATTCAAACGGGGACATGCCGGTGGCTGCACAGGACATGGAGTTGTGGGCATACTCGATCCAAGAGAGATGGTCGCTCCAGGCAGAGGGGTTGCGGGCAGCCACACAACGCAGCGCGGTTCCCAGATCCTGATTCGCTCTCTCCGCCTGCCCATTAGTCTGCGGCTGGTACCCTGATGACAGGCTGACAGAGGCCCCCAGCGCACGGCAGAAGGCTTTCCACACCTGGGAGATGAATTGCGGGCCGCGGTCGGAGACGAGGTCCGTGGGAATCCCGTGGAGGCGGAACACATGCTGCACGAGCAGCTGGGCAGTCTCGGTGGCAGAGGGGAGCTTTGGGAGGGCAATGAAATGAACAGCCTTAGAGAACCTATCCACAACTGTGAGGATGACTGTATGGCCATTAGAGGGGGGAAGACCAGTGACGAAATCCAGGCCAATGTGAGACCAGGGCCGACCAGGAACAGGAAGCGGGCGAAGCAGGCCAGCAGGGGGTTGATGGGAGGACTTGGCCCGAGCACAAACCGTGCAGGCCAGCACGAAAGCCCGGGTGTCAGCGTCCATCGCTGGCCACCAAAAGTACCTCTTAAGGAGTGACAGGGTGCGACCCACGCCAGGGTGACAGGCAAAACGCGATGTGTGACCCCACACCAGAACCTGGGAGCGCACCGAACTGGGGACAAAGAGGCGGTTAGGAGGGCCGTTGCCCGGGTCTGGTTCAGTGATTTGGGCCTCCCGGATGAGGGACTCTATCTCCCAGGTAACCGCAGCCACCCTGAGACAGGAAGGAGAGAGGATGGTGTCAGGGGGACCCGGTGTGTCCACAGTGCCAAACTGGCGGGAGAGGGCGTCTGGTTTGACGTTACGGGAACCGGGCCGGTAGGTGAGGGAGAAATTGAAACGCCCAAAAAACAGGGACCACCGGGCTTGGCGGGAATTCAATCGCTTGGCTGTCTGGATGTAAGACAAATTCTTGTGGTCAGTCCATACCACGAACGGCTGTTCTGACCCCTCAAGCCAGTGCCGCCATTCCTCCAACGCCAGTTTCACAGCCAGCAGCTCTCTGTTACCCACATCATAATTCCGCTCAGCAGGAACCAGCCGGCGAGAGAAAAAAGCGCAGGGGTGAATCTTCTCATCAGAGGCCGAGCGCTGGGACAGGACCGCCCCCACCCCAGTGTCAGATGCATCAACCTCCACAATGAACTGCCTGGAGGGATCCGGTTGGATGAGAATGGGGGCAGACGAAAAAAGCTCCTTAAGCCTAGAGAAGGCAGCCTCCGCTTCAGGCGTCCAGGCAAAAGGGCGGGCAGGGGAGGTGAGATGAGTGAGAGGGGCTGCCACCCTGCTGTAGTCACGGATGAACCTCCGGTAAAAATTGGCAAACCCCAGAAACTGCTGCAGTTTCTTGCGGGAATCGGGGATGGGCCAGTCAGTCACTGCAATGACCTTCTCGGGGCAGGTCCTCACTTGCCCGCTCTCAATGATGAACCCCAGGAAGGATACAGAGGTGACACTGAACTCACACTTCTCGGCCTTCACATATAGCTTGTTCTCCAACAGCCGTTGAAGAACTTGCCGGACATGCTGGACGTGTTCCTTCTGATTGCGGGAAAAAATCAGGATGTCGTCTAATTAGACAAAAACTGAGCGGTTGAGAAAGTCCCGGAGGACGTCGTTAACCAGGTTCTGGAACACAGCAGGGGCATTAGTTAGGCCGAAAGGCATGACGAGATACTCAAAATGGCCGAGGGGGGTGTTAAAGGCCGTCTTCCACTCATCGCCTTCACGGATGCGCACCAGATGATAGGCATTACGTAGGTCCAATTTGGAGAAGACTGTGGCGCCCTGCAGTGGCTCGAATGCGGAACTGATGAGGGGCAACGCATACTTGTTCTTCACAGTAATGTTATTGAGACCCCTGAAATCAATGCATGGGCGAAGTGACTTGTCCTTTTTGGCCACAAAAAAGAAACCTGCACCAACAGGAGAAGAGGAGGGTCTCATGAGGCCAGCCGAAAGAGAATCCTTAATGTACTTCTCCATGGCCTCCCTCTCAGGACGGGACAAGTTATAAAGGCGACTACTGGGCAAAGGGGCGCCGGGGAGGAGATCAATGGCACAGTCATAGGGGCGATGAGGAGGCAGGGTGAGCGCACGACACTTACTAAATACCTCTCCCAGGTCATGATAAATTTGGGGAACCAAGGAGAGGTCGGGAGGTTCCTTGGGCAAGAGAACATCTCCCACTGCCGGAGACAGGGCAGACTGTAAGCAGGTGGAATGACAAAACGTGCTCCAACTCACCACCTTGCCAGAAGACCAGTCAAATTGGGGATTGTGAAGCTTGAGCCAGGGGTACCCCAGCACCAGGGGAGTGAGGGGAGACAGGATGACATGAAACTGAAGTATCTCGTGGTGATTGCCAGAAACAATTAATTCAAGGGGCTTAGTACGGTGGGTAATAAGGGCCAGGTGACGGCCGTCTAAGGCGTTAGCATTTAAGGGAGAGGGTAATTGTTCCAATTTAATGCCAACCTGAGACGCGAAGCCCGCATCAATGAAGTTCTCATCCGCTCCCGAATCCACCAGGGCTGACACAGGAAAGGAATGCCCGAGGGACAGGAGAGTGGCATCCAGCAGTGAGCGAGAACAGTGAGAATCGGGGACGGAGGGGGCGTGGCTCAGCAGGGCCCCGAGCCTCACTGCCGAGCCCTGTCTTTTGGCAGTGACGGACAGGTGGAGATGAGATGCCCGGGCAGCGCACAGTACAGACACACTCCGGTCTTAATCCGATGAAGCCGCTCTGCCTGGGTGAGACGTGTGACCCCCAGCTGCATGGGCTCCTCTTCAGTGACAGCACGCGTCACGGGGGCAGAGAGGGCAGTCTTAGGGAAGAGTGGGGAACAGGAAGCAGCGAAAACCGGAGGCACGGAGCTGCCCGCCTTCTCCCTAAGCCGCTCGCGTAGGCGATTATCCAGCCGGATAGAGAGGGAAATTATTTCATCGAGAGTGTCAGCTTCCTCCCTAGTAGCCAGCTCATCCTTGATTGTCTCACTGAGACCGGAAAGAAAAAGCCCACGTAGTGACTTGTCGTTCCAGCCTGACCTGGCTGCATAGGTCCTGAACTCAACGGAGAACTCAGCTACACTGCGGGAGCCCTGACGTAAAGAAATAAGCCGCTTGGCGGCGTCCCCTCCCTCTACTGGATGGTCAAACACTTTCCTCATCTCTGCTACAAAAAGGTCAAAATTGTCATTAGCTGGGGAATCACTGTCCCATAATGCTGAAGCCCACGCTAGTGCATTACCCTTAAGTGACCCCATAATGTAAGCGATCTTAGCCTTTTCTGTGGGATAGGTGAGAGGCTGCTGACTGAAAACTAGGAAACACTGAATCAAAAAGTCTCTGCACGTACCCATGTCCCCAGCATAGCGCTCTGGCGCAGGAATAAATGGCTCACGAGCTCGTGGCAGGTGTAACGGGGAAGTGAGAGCAGGCGGGGGTGCCGCTGGTAGTGGAGGCGCTGTGGTGGGAGGTACCAGTAAGTCCAATTGGTCACCCATCTGTGTGACTCGGGTAGCGAGATTCTTAAAAGCCTCCATAGCGTCCCGGAGAGCTTGGCTGTGCTCCGCCACCTGAGTGCCTTGGGCGGCGAGAGCTCCACGAATGTTTCCGATGTCCGCTGGGTCCATCTTGGCCGGATCGTTCTGTTATGGTTACGATGCTGGACCCAAGAGCAGACGGAGACGAAGTAGGATTATATAAAAAAAAGGTTTATTATATATAGTGAGGGGAAGCAGGTAGTGGGTGAGGGAGCCAGGGGGAGACCAACGCCGGGAAGCTGGAGAGAGTGGTCCGGATACTGCAGGCAGAGGAAAAACAAAAGTTAGGTTGTGGTCAACAGCTACAGGCAACAAGAAACGAGAGACGAGTAAGCGAGAGCGAGGGACAGTAAACTGGAGCCAGGTACGTTATAGTTACCACGGTAGCGCATAGGACGATCCGGCGCCAACAGCAAGGAATCCACGGGTTATGAAGGGGAGTTGATTGGAGGTGAAGACCAGGTGAGCGTGATTGCAGATGAGGACCAGGTGTGAAGTGAGACAGACAGGGGGAGTGGCAGATACAGACGAGGAACACACAGCGAGCTGCTGTGACCACAACACAGTCAGAATAATCACAATCAGGTATGTTTCTAGATCGTGCAGCGCTACATATCTATATATACAGGTGAAACTCGAAAAATTAGAATATTGTGCAAAAGTTCATTTATTTCAGTAATTCAACCTAAATGGTGAAACTAATATATTATATAGACTCATTACATTCAAAGTGAGATATGTGAAGCCTTTATTTGTTATAATTGTGATTATTATGGCTTACAGTTTATGAAAACCCCAAACTCAAAATCTCAGAAAATTAGAATATTACATAAAATCAATAAAAAAAGGATTTTAAATACAGAAATGTCGGCCTTCTAGAAAGCATAATCATGCATATGTATTAAGTACTTGGTTTGGGCCCTTTTGAGTGAATTATTGCCTGTATACGAGTGATTTTTATAAGAGAGTTTACAGTTTTAAAACTTAACACGATGAACTCCTGTCTGAGGAAATAACGTGGTGTGACGTTTTGATGGTGAGTCAGTGATTAATTACACCTCTCCAGTTCTGACTGTGTGTGTGTGTGTGTGTGTGTGTGTGTGTGTGTGTGTGTGTGTGTGTGTGTGTGTGTGTGTGTGTGTGTGTGTGTGTGTGTGTGTGTGTGTGTGTGTGTGTGTGTGTGTGTGTGTGTGTGTGTGTGTGTGTGTGAGATCTAAGCTAGTTTTCCTGGACACACTAACAGATAGAATGTGACTGTTTATCTGATGATTGTTTCTGGAACTCAGTTATTATTTTCCAAACGTTACTCTGATAAATACTGCGTGATGGATGGTGTGTGTGTGTGTGTGTGTCTCTCAGAATGTGTGTGTGTGTGTGTGTGTGTGTGTGTGTGTGTGTGTGTGTGTGTGTGTGTGTGTGTGTGTGTGTGTGTGTGTGTGTGTGTGTGTGTGTGTGTGTGTGCAGGTACTAGAAAGACTATTATTCCTTATCATCTTAACATTATAAGCGTTGCACTTCTCTGATAGTCTGTCAGTACAAGACACACACACACACACACACACTGAGACACACACACACACACTGAGACACACACACACACACACACACACACACTGAGACACACACACACACACACTGAGACACACACTGAGACACACACACACATACACACACACACACTGAGACACACACGCACACACTGAGATGCACACACACACAGACACACACACGCACACACTGAGACACAGACACACACACACACACACACACTGAGACACAGACACACACACACAGAGAAACACGCACACACTGAGACACCCACACTCTCTCTCTCTCTCTTTCTCTCTCTCACTCACACACACACACACACACACACACACACACACTCTCTCTCACACACATACACACACACACACAGACACACACAGACACACACACACACACACACACTCTCTCTCACACACATACACACACACACACACACACACACACACACACACACACACACACACACACAGACACACAGATAGGATCTCAGAGAGAGATGAGGGCCGGGGAGAGTGACAGAGATATTACTGCAGCAGTAGATTTGAGTCTCGATTCGCCTCATGACAAATGACCCGACAGAGGAGAGCGCTCACCGTCTAACGGGGAAAATCTCAACTTCTAAAGCTCTTACATCAACTAAACTTTCCATGATCATTCTCAGCACTATTCTGAAGGTTATTACAGAAGGATTTGTTCATATGTTGTTCACTGTCTGATTTATGAGACATTTTCTTCTTAATAACATGATGGAAATGCATTTTAAAGTAGTAGATTTGAGGTTCGATTTGAGGTGTGAAAATTACTGCACAGAATCTCAGGGAAACAGAGACTCTGCCCAAAGATTAACATTCTCTGTAAAGCTTAAAGGAATACTTTTGACCAATCAGAGCGAGGCTCCGATTAAAAAATAAATAAATAAAAATCCGATTCTCTGTTCTTATTGGCTGTTGGGACTGTCAGCTGTTCAAATCTCTATCCCAACTGCTATTTTCTCCCCAAATCCTCCACCCCAGCTTTAAATGCTATTATGCAAATACTTAAAGGAATACTTCACCCATACGGAACCGGCGTTCTATCATTATAAAATCACTATTATAATATAATGAATGAGGTTTTTCTTCCCTCAGTC
>NW_027648100.1:2500-25000 GCF_949987685.1 Ammodytes marinus
AGATCTTAACTTACAGATATCATCATGAAACTTTACCAGTCGATTACTGACATTTAAACTATTATTTGAAATTTGCAATATCTAACTAATTATGCATTTGCATTTATTTTAACAGCTCAAATCTGTATGTTTGATGAAGCCGGAGCCCTTTGGTTTATACTGGTATGAAGAAATGTTATGGAAGAAAAATAGACAAAAATCTAAATCTCTCTAAATTCACCTGTTGTCTCCTGCAGTGTCTCGCATTAAGATTAATGTTATTTGTCCTTTGACTGTGTTTTCTAACATGCTGTTACATCATGTGACACACACACACACACACACACACACTTGTAAACACACTTGTACATTCTCATGCCATCAACTATCAGTCAATAACATCTGGGACATAAGCTGGTGTCAACTGTTAATTTTCTCACTCAATATAAATGGTAAACAGACTCCACTTATAAAGCTCTTTTCCCTGGTTTTTCACAGACTCAAAGCGCTTTACATTGTTTTGTACACACTCACCCATTCACACACACATTCATACACCGATAGCAGCAGCAGCTACCACGCAGGGTGCAAGCTAACTATCAGGAGACATTTAGGGTTCAGTGTGTCTTTGCCCAGGGACACTTGGACATGTCTCATTCACACACACACACACACAGTGACACACACACACACACACACACACAGTGACACACACACACACACACACAGTGACACACACACACAACTCAGCTCAGGAGACATTTTCAGGAGAGCGTTGTTTGCCGGGATCAGTCTCCAGAGCGACAGTCGTTTTTTTTACTGAAAACACTTGTTTTTTTCACTCAAAAATACATAGGTTACACTGTCGTTTGTTGTTGTGTGTGTGTGTGTGTGTTTTCATTCCAAAGTCTTTGTCTTGCCTCTTGTCTCAGTGGTCGTGGGTTCGAATCCGGCTGGTGGGCCTTTACTGCTTGTCATCCCTAGTGCATACTAACAGGTGCATACGTAAAGTGCATACTAAAATGTGCATACCAACAAGTACATACTGAAACGTGCATACTAACAAGTACATACTAAAATATGCATACTAAATATGAACACTGACAAGTACACACTAAAATGTGCATACTAACAAGTGCATACTAAAATGTGCATACTAACAAGTGTTGTTTGTTGTGTGTGTGGCAGTACGCCCTGACACCACACTGCAGGTTCTGTGTCTGCGTGAGGAGACCTAGAGGGAAACACGCCCCACACGTCATGGTCTGGTTCTGTCTTGTCTGATTTTAAAATGTGCATACTAACAAGTACATACTAACAAGTACATACTTAAATGTGCATACTAACAAGTACATACTGAAATGTGCATACTAACAAGTGTTGTTTGTTGTTGTGTGTGTGTGGCAGTAGGCCCTGACGCCACACTGCAGGTTCTGTGTCTGCGTGAGGAGACCGAGAGGGAAACACGCCCCACACGTCATGGTCTGGTTTTGTCTCGTCTGGTTTTAAAACGTGCATACTAACAAGTACATACTAACAAGTACATAATAACAAGTACATACATACTAAAATGTGCACACTAACAAGTACATAATAATATATGCATACTAAAATATGCATACTAAACTATGCATACCAAAATGTGCATACTAACAAGTACATACTAAAATGTGCATACTAAAATGCGCATACTAAAATATGCATACTAAAATGTGCATACTAACAAGTACATACTAAAATGCGCATACTAACAAGTACATATGTGTTTTCATTCCAAAGTCTTTGTCTTGCCTCTTGTCTCAGTGGTCGTGGGTTCGAATCCGGCTGGTGGGCCTTTAATGCATGTCATCCCTATTGCATACTAACAGGTGCATACGTAAAGTGCATACTAAAATGTGCATACTAACAAGTACATACTAACAAGTACATACTTAAATGTGCATACTAACAAGTACATACTGAAATGTGCATCCTAACAAGTGTTGTTTGTTGTTGAGTGTGTGTGGCAGTAGGCCCTGACACCACACTGCATAAAAAAACCTGTCTTATATTCGGACTAATAGACTCAGACTTAGACTTAGACTTAGACTTACTAAAATGTGCATACTAAAGTGTGCATACTAAAATGTGCATACTAACAATGGTTACAATGTCGTTTTTTTTTAAATGAAAACAACACTTGTTTTTTTCACTCAAAAATACATAGGTTACACTGTCGTTTGTTGTGTGTGTGTGTGTGTGTTTTCATTCCAAAGTCTTTGTCTTGCCTCTTGTCTCAGTGGTCGTGGGGTCTCCACACAGCGTTCTCTCTCCTAGCGCACAAACGCCCCGGAGAGCACAGCCAGTGTTCCACCCGATAAAAAAAGTAAAAACAACTTGAAAAACACGACCCGACTTTTTACGACCTATTTCTGCGAAAAAAAACTCGTCTTATATTCGGACCAATAGGCTCAGGCTTAGACTTACTAAAATGTGCATACTAACAAGTACATACTAAAATGTGCATACTGACAAGTACACACTAAAATGTGCATACTAAAATATGCACACTAAAATATGCATACTAAAATGTGCATACTAACAAGTACATACTAAAATGCGCATACTAAAATATGCACACTACAATATGCACACTAAAATATGCATACTAAAATGCGCATACTAACAAGTACATAAGTGTTTTCATTCCAAAGTCCAGAGATCTCTGTTGGTTTCAGTTTACAGGCGACAAAGTGACAATCACTACCACCACATGGAAAGCGTTTAAATCAAGCCTCTCATTCTTAAAATCATTGGGGCTTTGATGCAAATGATGAAATCTGAACATTACAGCAGCAGTGATGGTGCGTAAAGGGACAGCGCAGTTGGCATCTCTCCTCAGCACAACTGCAGCAGCTAAAAAGCCACAGTTAAAGTCGATCGCTCTGCCGATTCATGTTTCTGACACGTTGACTGGCAACATAATGATTTGAGGCTTTGAATCGGCTTTGTCGATGTCCCGTGCCTCTTTTTTCTCTCCACACACAGCGTTCTCTCTCCAAGCGCACAAACGCCCCGGAGAGCACAGCCAGTGTTCCACCCGATAAAAAAAGTAAACACAACTTGAAAAACACGACCCGACTTTTTACGACCTATTTCTGCGGAAAAAAAACTTGTCTTATATTCAGACCAATAGGCTCAGGCTTAGACTTACTAAAATGTGCATACTAACAAGTACATACTAAAATGTACATACTAACAAGTACATACTAAAATATGCATACTAAAATATGCATACTAACAAGTACATACTAAAATGTGCATACTAAAATGCGCATACTAAAATGCGCATACTAACAAGTACATATGTGTTTTCATTCCAAAGTCTTTGTCTTGCCTCTTGTCTCAGTGGTCGTGGGTTCGAATCCGGCTGGTTTTGGCCTTTACTGCATGTCATCCCCAGTGCATACTAATATACGTGCATACGTAAAGTGCATACTAAAATGTGGATACTAAAATATGCATACTAACAAGTACATACTAAAATATGCATACTAACAAGTGTCGTTTGTTGTGTGTGTGTGTGTGTCTGTCTAATAATAACAGATGTTTGTTTTATCAATTCAACATTCTTCTTTTCCAGAAATCAATTGTTAAAAGAGATAAACCAAATGATTTGCCAACTGTTGTATGTGCAAAAGTTTGTGAACCCTAAGCTGCACACACACACACACACACACACACACACACACACACACACACACACACACACACACACACACACACACACACACACACACACACACACACACACAGTGACACACACACACAACTCAGCTCAGGAGACATTTTCAGGAGAGCGTTGTTTGCCGGGATCAGTCTCCAGAGCGACAGTCGTTTTTTTTACTGAAAACAACACTTGTTTTTTTCACTCAAAAATACATAGGTTACAATGTCGTTTGTTGTTGTGTGTGTGTGTGTGTGTGTCACTGTGTGTGTGTGTGTGTGTCACTGTGTGTGTGTGTGTTTTCATTCCAAAGTCTTTGTCTTGCCTCTTGTCTCAGTGGTCGTGGGTTCGAATCCGGCTGGTGGGCCTTTACTGCATGTCATCCCTAGTGCATACTAACAGGTGCATACGTAAAGTGCATACTAAAATGTGCATACTAAATATGCATACTAACAAGTACATACTAAAATGTGCATACTAACAAGTGTCATTTGTTGTGTGTGTGGCAGTCGGCCCTGACACCACACTGCAGGTTCTGTGTCTGCGTGAGGAGACCTAGAGGGTAACGCCCCACACGTCATGGTCTGGTTTTGTCTTGTCTGGTTTTAAAACGTACATACTAACAAGTACATACTAACAAGTACATACTAACAAGTACATACTAACATGTGCACACTAACAAGTACATACTAACAAGTACATACTAACAAGTACATACTAACATGTGCACACTATCAAGTACATAATAATATATGCATACCAACAAGTACATACGTAAAGTAACAGGTGCTGTCCTCGGCATTTGAGACGCAGCATTTATTAAATGCTCATCACATAGCCTAGTGCTGAAACGAAAGCTATAAACGCCGTGGTTTAAGGCTGAAATGATAACCGGGGCACGTTAACGTTGTCGAGGGGAAGCCTTCAGAGATCTCCGTTAGTTTCAGATTACAGGCGACAAAGTGACAATCACCACCATCACATGGACAGCGTTTAAATAAAGCCTCTCATTCTTAAAATCATTAGGGCTTTGATGCAAATGATGAAATCTGAACATTACAGCAGCAGTGCTGGTGCGTAAAGGGACAAGCACAAGCCACAGTTAAAGACGATCGCTCTGCCGATTCCTGCCTCTGACACGTTGACTGGCAACATAATGAGTAGAGGCTTTGCATTGGCTTTGTCGATGTCCCGTGCCTCTTTTTTCTCTCCACACACAGCGTTCTCTCTCCTAGCGCACAAACGCCCCGCAGAGCACAGCCAGTGTTCCACCCGATACAAAAAGTAAACACAACTTGAAAAACATGACCCGACTTTTTACGACCTATTTCTGCAAAAAAAAACTCATGTTATATTCGGACCAATAGGCTCAGACTTACTAAAATGTGCATACTAACAAGTACATACTAAAATGTGCATACTAACAAGTACATACTAAAATATGCATACTAAAATATGCATACTAAAATATGCATACTAACAAGTACATACTAAAATGCGCATACTAAAATGTGCATACTAACAAGTACATACTAAAATGCGCATACTAACAAGTACATATGTGTTTTCATTCCAAAGTCTTTGTCTTGCCTCTTGTCTCAGTGGTCGTGGGCTCGAATCCGGCTGGTTTTGGCCTTTACTGCATCCCCAGTGCATACTAATATACGTGCATACGTAAAGTGCATACTAAAATGTGCATACTAAAATATGCATACTAACAAGTACATACTAAAATATGCATACTGACAAGTACATACTAAAATATGCATACTAACAAGTGTCGTTTGTTGTGTGTGTGTGTCTGTCTGTCTAATAATAACAGATGTTTGTTTTATCAATTCAACATTCTTCTTTTCCAGAAATCAATTGTTAAAAGAGATAAACCAAATGATTTGCCAACTGTTGTATGTGCAAAAGTTTGTGAACCCTAAGCTGCACACACACACACACACACACACACACACACACACACACACACACACACACACACACACACACACACACACACACACACACACACACACACACACACACACACACACACACACACACACACACACAGAAACAAACAAACAAACACACACACACACACACACACACACACACACACACACACACACACACACACCTCTTACTGTAGAAATGACTAAGATAACGTCAGTCTCAGTAACTAAATGGGTTGTTTAAGAAGCTCTTAAATGAAGTCTCAGATACCACCAGACTGAATGTCCATCAGGTGTTTGAGCCTCTGACTGTGACCTGTCACTCAACACACAGCTGGACCTTTCACAATAAAAGCCTTGGTTATTCACTTGTGTTTCTGTCTTATTTATATTTAGTTGAACTTCAATTATGTCGTTTTGTCTGTTAAGTGTCTACCGTTTGGATGGATGGATGGATGGATAGATGGATAGATGGATGGATGGATAGATGGATAGATGGATGGATGGATGGATAGATAGATGGATAGATAGACAGATAGATAGACAGACAGATGGATGGATGGATAGATAGACAGACAGACGGACGGATGGATGGATGGATAGATAGACGGATGGATGGATAGACAGACAGATAGATAGATAGATAGGTGGATGGATAGATAGACAGCAAAATAATACATTTAAATGTTCTGTTATTTTCTAAACATACCTCTCGTTTTCACAAAAAACGACAGGTTACACTGTCGTTTTTAAATACTGATTTTTTTTTTTTTTAAGAACCACACACAACAGTGAAAGTGAACACACAAATAAAATAAACAACTAACATGGCATACTATACAGGTTATGCAAAAAAAAAAAAAATGTGTCATGTAGGTCCCTTCAGTACTTTTATATAGTCCAGGAAAGGCTGACATATCTGTTTAAACTTCTCTGCTTTCCCTGAAATCTTATAACGGATTTTCTCCATATATACAGGTGAAAAACTCGTATTATTAGAATATCATGGAAAATTAATTGGAATTGAGGCAAGAATTCATGCAAAAGGGCCCAAACCAAGTACTGAGTACATATGGATGATTATACTTTATAGAGGGCCGACATTTCTGTAATTAAAATCCCTTTTTTATTGATTTCATGTAATATTAACATTTTCTGAGATTTTGAATTTGGGGTTAATACATAGCCTAGACTCTGTAAACTGTGCATCATGAGGAGACATTCACTGATTTAGACAAAATGATGCTTCTGTGTGTTGTCATAGACTGAGGTGTATTTTGGATTTTTCCTTTTTCCATTGCCTTCAAGTACATCCCCAAAGAGAAAAAGCTTGAGATCGATTTCACACCCAAAATGCAAACAACTCAACTTTGTGACTGAAGCCAGAGAGCAGGTGAACAGGATAACGTTGTAACGTATCTGAAACGTTACCAGTCGATTACTCACATTAAAACTATTACTTGAAATTTGCAATATCTAACTAATTATGCATTTGCATTTATTTTAACAGCTCAAATCTGTATGTTTGATGAAGCCGGAGCCCTTTGGTTTATACTGGTATGAAGAAGAAATGTTATGGAAGAAAAATAGACAAAAATCCGGCTGGTGGGCCTTTACTGCATGTCATCCCTTGTGCATACTAACAGGTGCATACTAAAATGTGCATACTAACAAGTACATACTAAAACGTGCATACTAACAAGCGCATACTAACAAGTACATACTAAAACGTGCATACTAACAAGTGCAACAACAAGTACATACTAAAATGTGCATACTAAATATGCATACTAACAAGTACATACTAAAATATGCATACTAACTAGTGCATACTAAAATGTGCATACTAACAAGTGTCGTTTGTTGTGTGTGGGGCAGTAGGCCCTGACACCACACTGCAGGTTCTGTGTCTGCGTGAGGAGACCTAGAGGGAAACGCCCCACACGTCATGGTCTGGTTTTGTCTTGTCTGGTTTTAAAACGTGCATACTAACAAGTACATACTAACAAGTACATACTAACAAGTACATACTAAAATGTGCACACTAACAAGCACATAATAATATATGCATACCAACAAGTACATACGTAAAGTAACAGGTGCTGTCCTCGGCATTTGAGACGCAGCATTTATTAAATGCTCATCACATAGCCTAGTGCTGAAACGAAAGCTATAAACGCCGTGGTTTAAGGCTGAAATTATAACCGGGGCACGTTAACGTTGTCGAGGGGAAGCCTTCAGAGATCTCCGTTAGTTTCAGTTTACAGGCGACAAAGTGACAATCACCACCACCACATGGACAGCGTTTAAATAAAGCGTCTCATTCTTAAAATCATTAGGGCTTTGATGCAAATGATGAAATCTGAACAGTACAGCAGCAGTGCTGGTGCGTAAAGGGACAGCGCAGTTGGCATCTCTCCTCAGCACAACTGCAGCACAAGCCACAGTTAAAGTCGATCGCTCTGCCGATTCATGTTTCTGACACGTTGACTCGCAACATAATGAGTCGAGGCTTTGAATCGGCTTTGTCGATGTCCCGTGCCTCTTTTTTCTCTCCACACACAGCGTTCTCTCTCCTAGCGCACAAACGCCCCGGCCGCTTCTGAGAGCCAGTGTTCCACCCGATAAAAAAAGTAAACACAACTTGAAAAACACAACCCGACTTTTTACGACCTATTTCTGCGGAAAAAAAACTTGTCTTATATTCGGACCAATAGGCTCAGGCTTAGACTTACTAAAATGTGCATACTAACAAGTACATACTAAAATGTGCATATTAACAAGTGCATACTAACAAGTGCATACTAAAATATGCATACTAACAAGTACATACTAAAATATGCATACTAACAAGTACATACTAAAATGTGCATACTAACAAGTGTTAGTGTTATACATAGGTTACAATGTAGTTTTTTTTACTGAAAACAACACTTGTTTTTTTCACTCAAAAATACACTCAACAAAAATATAAACGCAACACTTTAGTTTTTGCTCCCATTTTTCATGAGATGGACTTAAAGATCTAAAATTCATTCCAGATACACAATTGTACCATTTCTCTCAAACATTGTTCACAAATCTGTCCAAATGTGTGATAGTGAGCACTTCTGCTTTGCTGAGATAATCCATCCCACCTCACAGGTGTGCCACATCAAGATGCTGATCTGACATCATGATTAGTGCACAGGTGTTCCTTAGACTGTCCACAATAAAAGGCCAATTTGTTATTTTTCATTACATTTTTTCTAACCCTCTCTCTCTCTCACTCTCTCTCTCCTAAATCTTTTTTCTACCAAACTAAATAGTAGATGGTATGTGATTCAGAATGCAACCCTAGTTCTCAGACTGTGACCTGTCTCTCAACACACAGCTGGACCTTTCACAATAAAAGCCTTGGTTATTCACTCGGTTGTCTTTTGTCTTATTTATATTTTGTTGAACTTCAATCATGTCGTTTTGTCTGACTGCAAAATAATACATTTTTATTTTTCGATTTATTTTCTAAACAGATATCTTGTGTAAAACGACATAGGTTACACACTAAAGTACATACTAAAATATGCACACTAAATATGAACACTAACAAGTACATACTAAAATATGCATACTAACAAGTACATACTAAAATATGCATACTAACAAGTACATACTAAAATATGCATACTAAATATGAACGCTAACAAGTACATACTAAAATATGCATACTAACAAGTGCATACTAAAATGTGCATACTAACAAGTTTCGTTTGTTGTGTGTGGGGCAGTAGGCCCTGACACCACACTGCAGGTTCTGTGTCTGCGTGAGGAGACCTAGAGGGAAACACGCCCCACACGTCATGGTCTGGTTTTGTCTCGTCTGGTTTTAAAACGTGCATACTAACAAGTACATACTAACAAGTACATACTAAAATGTGCACACTAACAAGTACATAATAATATATGCATACCAACAAGTACATACGTAAAGTAACAGGTGCTGTCCTCGGCATTTGAGACGCAGCATTTATTAAATGCTCATCACATAGCCTAGTGCTGAAACGAAAGCTATAAACGCCGTGGTTTAAGGCTGAAATGATAACCGGGGCACGTTAGCGTTGTCGAGGGGAAGCCTTCAGAGATCTCCGTTAGTTTCAGTTTACAGGTGACAAAGTGACAATCACCACCACCACATGGACAGCGTTTAAATAAAGCGTCTCATTCTTAAAACCATTAGGGCTTTGATGCAAATGATGAAATCTGAACATTACAGCAGCAGTGCTGGTGCGTAAAGGGACAGCGCAGTTGGCATCTCTCCTCAGCACAACTGCAGCACAAGCCACAGTTAAAGTCGATCGCTCTGCCGATTCATGTTTCTGACACGTTGACTGGCAACCGCGACCCGATTTCGGATAAGCGGTTGATGATGATGATGATGATGATGATGATGATGACTGGCAACATAATGATTTGAGGCTTTGCATTGGCTTTGTCGATGTCCCGTGCCTCTTTTTTCTCTCCACACACAGCGTTCTCTCTCCTAGCGCACAAACGCCCCGGCCGCTTCTGAGAGCCAGTGTTCCACCCGATAAAAAAAGTAAAAACAACTTGAAAAACACGACCCGACTTTTTACGACCTATTTCTGCGGAAAAAAAACTTGTCTTATATTCGGACCAATAGGCTCAGGCTTAGACTTACTAAAATGTGCATACTAACAAGTACATACTAAAATGTGCATATTAACAAGTGCATACTAACAAGTGCATACTAAAATATGCATACTAACAAGTACATACTAAAATATGCATACTAACAAGTACATACTAAAATGTGCATACTAACAAGTGTTAGTGTTATACATAGGTTACAATGTAGTTTTTTTTACTGAAAACAACACTTGTTTTTTTCACTCAAAAATACACTCAACAAAAATATAAACGCAACACTTTAGTTTTTGCTCCCATTTTTCATGAGATGGACTTAAAGATCTAAAATTCATTCCAGATACACAATTGTACCATTTCTCTCAAACATTGTTCACAAATCTGTCCAAATGTGTGATAGTGAGCACTTCTGCTTTGCTGAGATAATCCATCCCACCTCACAGGTGTGCCACATCAAGATGCTGATCTGACATCATGATTAGTGCACAGGTGTTCCTTAGACTGTCCACAATAAAAGGCCAATTTGTTATTTTTCATTACATTTTTTCTAACCCTCTCTCTCTCTCTCTCTCTCTCTCTCACTCCTAAATCTTTTTTCTACCAAACTAAATAGTAGATGGTATGTGATTCAGAATGCAACCCTAGTTCTCAGACTGTGACCTGTCTCTCAACACACAGCTGGACCTTTCACAATAAAAGCCTTGGTTATTCACTCGGTTGTCTTTTGTCTTATTTATATTTTGTTGAACTTCAATCATGTCGTTTTGTCTGACTGCAAAATAATACATTTTTATTTTTCGATTTATTTTCTAAACAGATATCTTGTGTAAAACGACATAGGTTACACACTAAAGTACATACTAAAATATGCACACTAAATATGAACACTAACAAGTACATACTAAAATATGCATACTAAATATGAACACTAACAAGTACATACTAAAATATGCATACTAACAAGTGCATACTAAAATGTGCATACTAACAAGTGTCATTTGTTGTGTGTGTGTGGCAGTAGGCCCTGACACCACACTGCAGGTTCTGTGTCTGCGTGAGGAGACCTAGAGGGAAACACGCCCCACACGTCATGGTCTGGTTTTGTCTTGTCTGGTTTTAAAACGTGCATACTAACAAGTACATACTAACAAGTACATACTAAAATGTGCACACTAACAAGTACATAATAATATATGCATACCAACAAGTACATACGTAAAGTAACAGGTGCTTTATTTAATGCTCATCACATAGCCTAGTGCTGAAACGAAAGCTATCAACGCCGTGGTTTAAGGCTGAAATGATAACCGGGGCACTTAACGTTGTCGAGGGGAAGCCTTCCCAGATCTCCGTTAGTTTCAGTTTACAGGCGACAAAGCGACAATCACCACCATCACATGGACAGCGTTTAAATAAAGCGTCTCATCCTTAAAATCATTAGGGCTTTGATGCAAATGATGAAATCTGGACAGTACAGCAGCAGTGCTGGTGCGTAAAGGGACAGCGCAGTTGGCATCTCTCCTCAGCACAACTGCAGCACAAGCCACAGTTAAAGTCGATCGCTCTGCCGATTCATGTTTCTGACACGTTGACTCGCAACATAATGAGTCGAGGCTTTGCATTGGCTTTGTCGATGTCCCGTGCCTCTTTTTTCTCTCCACACACAGCGTTCTCTCTCCTAGCGCACAAACGCCCCGGCCGCTTCCGAGAGCCAGTGTTCCACCCGATTAAAACAGTAAACACAACTTGAAAAACACGACCCGACTTTTTACGACCTATTTCTGCGAAAAAAAACTCGTCTTATATTCGGACCAATAGGCTCAGGCTTAGACTTACTAAAATGTGCATACTAACAAGTACATACTAAAATATGCATACTAACAAGTGCATACTAAAATATGCATACTAAAATGCGCATACTAACAAGTACATACTAAAATGTGCATACTAAAATATGCTTACTAAAATGTGCATACTAACAAGTACATACTAAAATATGCATACTAACAAGTGCATACTAAAATATGCATACTAAAATGTGCATACTAAAATGCGCATACTAACAAGTACATATGTGTTTTCATTCCAAAGTCTTTGTCTTGCCTCTTGTCTCAGTGGTCGTGGGTTCGAATCCGGCTGGTGGGCCTTTACTGCATGTCATCCCCAGTGCATACTAATATACGTGCATACGTAAAGTGCATACTAAAATGTGCATACTAAAATATGCATACTAACAAGTACATACTAAAATATGCATACTAACAAGTGTCGTTTGTTGTGTGTGTGTGTGTCTGTCTAATAATAACAGATGTTTGTTTTATCAATTCAACATTTTTCCTTTCCAGAAATCAATTGTTAAAAGAGATAAACCAAATGATTTGCCAACTGTTGTATGTGCAAAAGTTTGTGAACCCTAAGCTGCACACACACACACACACACACACACACACACACACACACACACACACACACACACACACACACACACACACACACACACACACACACACACACGCACTACTTCAACCCACTCACACACTCTCTAAGGAAGCTTTGAAGTATTTTCCTCAAAGCTCCTCCATTTTACACACACACACACACACACACACACACACACACACACACACACACACACACACACACACACACACACACACACACACACACACACACACACACACACACACACACACACACACACACACACACACACGTATGATAGCAAAAGGTAAATAAATAAGCATTCTTCAACAACAGTTTTTCAAGGTCTTTACTGGTAAAGTGGTGAGAAATACAGTGGCAACATATGTACATATTCACAGCCGGTGCAGGGCCTCGACATTAAGCGGGAAATGTTTCATGCAATCGTCAGAAAAGCGAAAAGAGAGTCGCTGTACAAACAAGGTTCACAAAGAGTTACAAAAAGAGTCCGTTAACAAAGTCACATCAAAAATAAATCTGCCCCGAAGATCCCCGTCAGAAACAAGTACAAAAAACGTGAAAAACAGACATTTATATTACAGGAAAAAGAGACTTAAAAAAAGACAAAAGTTGTGTTCGAAAAGCCCTACTAACGTCCTACTCATACTAAAAGCCCTACTAACGTCCTCCTCATACTAAAAGCCCTACTAACGTCCTACTCATACTAAAAGCCCTACTAACGTCCTGCTCATACTAAAAGCCCTACTAACGTCCTACTCATACTAAAGCCCTACTAACGTCCTACTCATACTAAAAGCCCTACGAACGTGCTACTCATACCAAAAGCCCTACTAACGTCCTACTCATACCAAAAGCCCTACTAACGTCCTCCTCATACTAAAAGCCCTACTAACATCCTACTCATACTAAAAGCCCTACTAACGTCCTACTCATACTAAAGCCCTACTAACCTACTCAAACTAAAGCCCTACTAACGTCCTGCTCATACTAAAAGCCCTACTAACGTCCTACTCGTACTAAAAGCCCTACTAACGTCCTTCTCATATTAAAAGCCCTACTTACGTCCTACTCATACTAAAAGCCCTACTAACGTCCTACTCATACTAAAAGCCCTACTAACGTCCTCCTCATACTAATATTGACGTCAATTTGAGTATGTTGTGGTTGTGTATGCGAGTTTGTGTAGGCGAGAAATGCCCGGATGAGAACTAACTTTCAGGAAGATTTTGTGTATGGATGGACATTACTTTTCCTACTCAACCGCCCAACAATGCATTGCGTCTTTTCAAACGACACAGACGTTTTTTTTTTATTCTTTATTGCTTCTGTATACTTCAGTGTAAACGGTCTGGCGAACCTCGCATACACAATGGATGGTTAAGTAGACAGTATGTAGTATATACATGTTGAGTATGTAGGAGGGAGGACGTTAGAAGGGCTTATAGTATTTTAGTATATACATGTTGAGTATGTAGGAGGGAGGACGTTAGTAGGGCTTTTAGTATGTAGTATATACATGTTGAGTATGTAGGAGGGAGGACGTTAGTGGGCTTTTAGTATGTAGTATATACATGTTGAGTATATACGAGGGAGGACGTTAGTAGGGCTTTAAGTATGTAGTATATACATGTTGAGTATATACGAGGGAGGACGTTAGTAGGGCTTTTAGTATGTAGTATATACATGTTGAGTATGTAGGAGGGAGGACGTTAGTAGGGCTTATAGTATTTTAGTATATACATGTTGAGTATGTAGGAGGGAGGACGTTAGTAGGGCTTTTAGTATGTAGTATATACATGTTGAGTATATACGAGGGAGGACGTTAGTAGGGCTTTTAGTATGTAGTATACATGTTGAGTATGTAGGAGGGAGGACGTTAGTAGGGCTTTTAGTATGTAGTATATACATGTTAAGTATTTAGGAGGGAGGACGTCAGTAGGGATTTCCGAACACAGCCATATTTTCAGCAGGAAACACATAAACACAGACGTCACATTTCAAACTCAGATTTCAAAATATTTTAAAGATTTTTCTTCAGTTGCCAAAACAAAGAAACTGTATAAATATGTTTTAGGGTTAAAGTGCATACTCAGTCGATTTTGGAGAAGTAAAATCTGAGAAATTAGTTGTTATTGATCTTGTGATTGATCTTGTGATTGATCTTGTTATTGATCTTGCGGCTGAATAATCATCATCTTTTTATATGGAAAAGTTACGCACTGTAGCTTCAAATGTCATTAAAAATTATTTGAAAATCTCGAATGTGAAAAAATATTCGGAAGACATATTTTAAGAAAGAGGAAAGATACAACAAATAAGAAAAAATTATAATAGTGATCCTATGTGTGTGTAGAGCAATCACTTAACACTAACACAGGTCTCCCAGTCATTCAGCTTTGCAGTAATTGCCAGATAACATTTTGAGTATCCCGCTGGTTTTTATCCAATCAGGAGACAGAGCGCTCTAAAGAGGCGGGGTCTCTGTGCCCGTGAACGATGACTCGCTGCTCTCCATCGCGGCACTATCTGATGAAGACGGCTGTGTGTTCATGTGGTGGTGACGTAGGGACGAGGGAGGGGACTGCTAACTTTAAGGTGGGATATACAGTAGTCCTACACAAATATACATTAATTTAACAGGAATTTATATATGTACATTTATTTAAATATAAAGTTATCACAAAAAAAAATGTTTTGGCAACTGCAGAATAACTCCAGTGGAAGAATTTAAGTTAATTATAATTTAATTTAATTAATTAATTGATTTTTTATTTTTTATTTTGCTAGATGTTTGAGTATCTGAAGCTTTGGATACCAAGCTGCATCATAATGTATTTACAGGAAGGGAAATAGAAACACAGCAATTACGTACTGCCCCTTTAAAATATTGGTTAACGCCCACTGTCTCTCTCTCTCACACACACACACACACACACACACACACACACACACACACACACACACACACACACACACACACACACACACACACACACACACACACACACACACACACACACACACACACACACACACACACACACACACACACACACACACACACACACACACACACACACACACACACACACACACACACGTAGCAGATAGTGAAGGAAGCATCAACAGTGTAATTTAAACCCCCAAAAAAGCTGGACCCTGAGTAACAGGATCTCACATAGAAACAGATTCGACCCGAAAAAAACAAAAAATGGACAATTTCACAAAAAAGAAAAAATCATTTTCAAAGAACAATTTTTAATTTAAAATAATCTGATAAAGACGAGTGTCTCAGTGTGGATTATGTACATGTTTAACACAAGGGATAAATTAGAATTCGCCTTTATGAAAAGTAACAACTGCTTTCACGTAATGAAATCAAATCAGTGTGTTGCCGAACTGCATATGGGTCATGGGTTGTTTTCATTTCAATTTGACGCAAAACGGTCTAGAGAACAATTTTGGTTTTTGAGGGTTGAGAAAAAACCAAACTGACCCTGAGTTCCAATCCCAATACTTCCATACTATTCAGTATGCCAGAAAAATATTTAGGATGTCCCAATACATGCATGTCAATTGTAGTATGCTGAAAATACATAAATGCCCCACTAACTCCAATAGCATTTTGGAGTATTCGTCTTTATTCTTGACATTTCTCGACATAATGCAAAAAAAACTTCTTTATCTAATTTTTTTCTTTCTTTCCTGTGGCCCTAAAACTCTTCTGTATGTAGTGTAGGAAAAATAAAGAGTGTGATTTGGAACGCAGGGTGTGTTTGTGTTGAGACAGTGGTCAGATTTTAGAGTCAAGTCTAGTCTAGTCTAGTCTAAATGTTGTTTTGGTTACAGAGGGGGGGGGGGGAATAATATTATACACCAAATGATGGCACATTGAATCAGTGATTTGCAATGAAGATTCGAGTGTCGTCTGCATAGAAAGACATTATTTTGTGCGACTTCAAACATATAGAGAAAAATTAAACTTGGGAACGTCCAATAGTGATTTTTTTAAGACTTAAAAAAGAGCTTTAAATGTACAAGTCCATTTACCGTTAACGTTTTGTTAGACATGTAGTTATAGCAACACCAAAATGTGGCATTGACGTGACAAAAAAAAAATGGATTCTTGAAAATAAATTATTTTCTAATATTTTTTGCAATTTGGTCGAATCATTTTCTCACCGCAATAGAAATGCAGTAAAATGTAAAATGCTACTTTTTATTCCCAAAAGATAATCTTGATAAACTCAGACGTTGTGTTCAGGGACAGGCAGGAAAAATCATAGTATTTTTTTTTAGAAAAGCATAAAATTACCTAAAATATATTAGAGAAAAATATTTTTTGCAAATATTTTTTTATTTTTTATTTTATGTTTAAAACAACAACGAAAACACTTTAATCTCAGATCCTCTCTTTTATATTATAAATATATTTAAATACAAATTGTGGTTAGAATTTAACAGTGTGGGTTATAAATAGGTGAACTACGGCAAGCCACAAGGGACAGATTTAAATTATCTCAAAATGTACGTATGAAAAAAGTATTTTTAAAAATGTTAGACAAAAAATCTCAAATTTCTTGGATAAAATCATACTTTTTTAACAGAAACATATGTAAAATTAAGAGAATAAAATGTCTTTAAGAGAATATAGTTGTAAGTTAATGACATAATAAGTCGTATCACAACAATTAAGTCTTTAAGTTGAAAGCAAAAAATCATAATTTTCAAGAGAATTTATAAAAATATATCCACACATTGAAATGATAAACTTCTGCTTTATTCCTTCAATTTTAAAATCGTTTCTAATTAATCTTAAACTATATTAATTATTATTTAGAATAATTTAAATCTCAAAATATTACAAATGTTCAGTTAAAATTCTGACTTTATCCTTAAATATTGTTCAATTTTTTTCTCTAAATAATTTGAACTTAAAGACTCACATTAGCCCTAAACGTAAAATAATAATTAAAATAGAAATACAAACTAGAAATCCCGCGGAGATTTGGAAAGTACGGGCCGCCCCCGCGCGAATCGGGGAAGGAAAGAAATCACGGCCTGGACATGCAACCACATGACTTCTGCACATACCCAGCAAGTTTGATGATGATAGGACCTACGGTTAAGGAGTTATGGCCAACGTGTTATTAAGCCCCGCCCATTTGTGGCGCCCCCTTTGGGTTAATCTCGATATGCTTTGATGGACATGCTACCACATGACTTACGCACATACCCAGCAAGTTTCATGATGATAGGACCTATGGTTAAGGAGTTATGGCCAACGTGTTATTAAGCCCCGCCCCTGCGTAAACTTTTTGGTCAATGGCGGCCATGTTTTTCAAGTTGTCCTACTAATCTTTTACGGGTATGTTTATTGTAGTCCCCCGGGGCTTCACGAGAAATTTGGTGTTGATACAGTCAAATGTCAGAAAGTTGTGGATAACACGCTGTTTTTCACTTTATGCTAATTAGCGGGAAATATTCCCTGAAGAATTTTTATGGTCCCAGAGGCTTTTTCGTAGAGCACCCTAACATACACCTGTGTGAGAAATTTCAAGTCAATCGGAGTTACGGCGTGCGGGGCGTGGCCTCTCAAAGTTCTTTCAGTCGGGACTTCATTACAGCGCCCCCTAGCGGAAATGGGAAAAACTGTATAATAGCACACCCCGGGGGGTGGGGACGCACGTTGTGTGAAATTTTTGCGTTTCTACGTGCAACGGTGTGGGAGGAGAAGCAGCTAGAAAATGTGAGGAAGAATAAAAAGAAGTAAAAAGAAGTAAGAAGTAAGAAGTAAGAATAAGTATGGTGGAGAGTAATAATTACGGGTCCCCTGTAAACAGTGGACCCGTACTTAATAATATTAATCAGTCGTGTTTTTAGGGTACACACCAGTGCAAACATTCCTAAAATTAAGGAAAAATTAAAGGAAATTTTTTTTAAACAGTGGAGTTGTATTTTCACCCTTTTACTAGACAGTTGGTGCCAGTTGGTTTCACCTGAGGATATTAGTATTTGTTATTTTCACTCATATCGTCATGAAACCGATAAAAACTCTGAATTTAAAGTGAGATTCTGCCTCTAAAATCCACTTTCTACCATATTTCAACCTTAAAAATACGAAATATTCTTTGTGTTGTGTAAATGTTCAACAGTTGCTTGCTGCCTGTGTTGGCCAGGTCTCCCTTTGAAAAACAAATTCTTAATCTCAAGTGTCTCCGAGGAACTTTCAGTTTGTGTTAAGTCTAGCGCCCCCCTTTGGACAAAAGCAGTAGTGTTTTACCACGCCAGCTGTTGTTCCTGAGTGAGCGTATACCCATGACAAAGGCATTAAGAAAAACTATATCAAAATAGCATTCTTTGCACTGATGGTCTCGTTTGCTTGTCATATGTCATTGATGATCATCAGAGGAAAAATTAGACTGTTTCAGAAATATTTAAAAGTTCCTCGTAGCTACTTTAAACCTATTAAAAAAAACTAAAAAATCCCCCAACTTGATGCATAGTCTCATGTAGATTCACCTCAGTCTCTTTCCATCCAGAGGCCTTGTTTCGTTTTCGGTTTGTGATGAGTTAAAAGTTGCAAAAAAAACGTCGTAGGATTTCACGTGAGCAGTGAAAGTTTGGGGTACGTCTCTTCGACCAAAGCGTGGACCGTCATGCCGACCTTCACCAGACCTCTCTCCTCTAGGATGTGGTGCGGCAGACACAACTTGTCCTGAAGAGGGAAAAGAGAGAAAACGTTATGTTTTTTTTTTTTTTTAACCTTTATTCCTACAGGTAAATCCCATTGAGACCGAAGACTCTTTAACAAGGGAGACCTGTTTTCCTTTCCCACGTTACCATTCACACACACATTCATACAGCGATAGCAGGCTTACTATCGACATTCACACGAGGCAAGGTGGGTGAAGTGTCTTGCCCAAGGACACAACAACCATGACACAGGTGGCAGGGCGGGGATCGAACCTCCAACCCTTTGATCATCGGCCGACCCGCTCTACCACCTGAGACACAGTCGCCCCGATGTACACAAGATCACACAGTATCAAAAGCAAGCCCCAACCTCAGCGATTTTTACCAGCATCCAATAAGGAAGTGACCACAACTGTAGTAACCAGGAAGTGCCACTAGGGGAGTGGTACCAAGACTGAGCCATTTTTCTTTGACTCACTTGTTAGACAGGCCGTTTTCAAAGTCTTATTAAACCTATTTACAGCCTGGGCCACGAAACCATTTTAGTCTGTATGTTTAGGTCATATCTCCATGATAACACTGACGGGGGTGAATTTTTTTGGACCACGCTAGTTTTTATTCTTTTGGAGGTTAAAATGTATTGGCACGATCTCTTGAGTGACAGCTCTCCGCCCGTTGTCCCTCACTTTGCCTCGGAGGTATACATCAGCCCCTTTCCCCTCACAAAATGGCGACGCGCACAAACCAGGATTATTGGATGCCGTATGAATAACTGAGGTCAGCCCGGATGCTACATCCATATTATTTACTATCTATGATCAAAAGGCATTCTGTGGGAAATAACAGTGTTTTTAAAGATATAGTGCGTATGCTACAGCTGCGGAAAAAATTCAGAGACCAGTCTGGATTTTTCTTAAATCTTCATCTCACATTACTTCATGGAAATGCTCTTTAATGACAAAAAATGCATTGGAATTTGGTAGAAATGTTGTCAGTAGTTTATATTATAAAACCAAAATGTTCATTCTACTCACACTATGTCTATAAATAGTAAAACGAGAGACACTGAACATTTGGAGTGGACTCTTAATTTTTTCCAGAGCTGTTAAATGCGTTACTTTTCTTTTTCCATACAAATTAATGCCGGTTACATTCAAACCATTCAAGCACACATTTCTGGAAAATATATCTCAAGAGGATAATGTGGAATGCGAGATTTTTTTCGTCATGCAAAAAAAGTCAAATGTTACTGTATATCTTTGGTCATTTATTTATTCATGTTGCTTATAATGTTCTTTGTGATAAAATCGATTCAGGTTATTTGTTATTAAATGTTACATTAAGTTAAATGCTTTGATGAATGTTATTTAATTAAAATGCTTTTCAAATTTTAAAAATCGTTGTATGTATCGAATCGTGGGCCAAAAATCGTGATACAAATCGAATCGTGAGTTTTTGTATCGTTACGGCCCTAATGTTGACATATTAAGGCCATTACCTTATACTTACCTATTGGTAGCAGTAATGGAGTGCAAAAATATGTAAAATAAACAATAATATAACAATATTGTACATCTGATTAATTACATTACATTTTATTTAGCTGACCCTTTTATCCAAAGAGACTTCCATTAAGAGCATTCAACCATGAAGGTACAAACTCAGAACAATAAGAATCACGTCAGTAGCTTCAGATAAACCAAACTACAAGGTGACACATGGAAGTGCTACATGGAGATGTAACAAGTGCAATTTTTTATTTTTATTTTAATGGGGAGATCGTTCCACCATTTTGGAGCCAAGACAGCAAACAGTCGTGATTTAGTCGAGTGATTCTTGTCTCACCATCATAAAAAATAAAATAAAATAAATAAAATACGTTCTTCACATTGTTGATTTTTGAATAAATGTCAAACTTAAAAATATCTCTAAACTGAATTTATTTATTTCATCTCTTCAACATTCATAAAAAACTCTCTCCGTCCGTCTTACATGTTATCAGCAGAAATCATCTTAGCAACTTAAATTCTACCGCTGGATTTAAATCACACAATATGGAATCGTGAATAACTTTCAGAAATGTACATTAAAGCTGCAGTGTGTAGCTCTGTGTGTGTCAGAGAAGTGAAACATTTTCTAAGGTTTATTCTCATAACTGAATAAACAAACTTTCCTCACAGGAAAATGTGATCCCTGGAACACTGTTTGAAGTTAGAAAGCTTCCTGGAAAGTTACTGTTTCACTGTTGTTGTTGTTTACAGCAGCAGGGCCCACAGTTTGGTTTACAAACATATTCTAGTCTTAACGGTTGGTTCCAGGTTCCTCAAAATAATTAGATTTATGATGATAGAATTATTCAATACTAAGAATTACATGTAGATACAATATGTTTAGTAAACTAACTGCAGGCTCTGTGAATGTAAACAAATCCCCTCCTCTGAAACTACACAGTGACCCTTTATCGTATGAATAAATTAGAAATTAAAGAGACAGTACAACATAAACTAATGATTTTTAAAGTTAAATTGAGCAAAGCAAATATTATAAATTCCTCTCAACATTACAGACTAGTCCTTACTATGTATCAAACCTTCTAAGATAAAGAGCTTATATATATATTTATATTTATATACATGTAATTTCATAAATTAAACTCATTTCTATAGCCCTTCACGTTTCACATTGCATATCAGGAGATACTTGACAAAAATAAATAAATAAAATGCACTTAAGTTACAAAACATTATAAGTAATATGTGTTCATAAACTTTTTCACCAATTACTTTTCCACAACGTTTAAAGTCGCTATGAGGAACTTTTAAATATTTCTGAAACAGTCTCATTTTTCCTCTGATGATCATAAATTACATGTAACAGCAAAACCAGACCATCAGTGCAAAGAATGCTATTTTTAGATAGTTTTTCTTAATGCCTTTGTCATGGTTATATACGCTCACCCAGGAACAACAGCTGGCGTGGTAAAAACACTACCGCTTTTGTCCAAAGGGGGGCGCTAGAATTAATACACACTGAAAGTTCCTCAGAGCACCTTTAACTTAAACTCCCACAACCAAAAGAAACAATTTACCT
>NW_027648100.1:32500-35000 GCF_949987685.1 Ammodytes marinus
AGAAATGACATCCAGGACCTTCCAGGATCACAACCTGGGTGGACAACCTGGTCAACAAGCTGCTGGAAAGCTACAGCGTGCCGACATAGAGCAAATCAGAACCACTGTTTAAGTGAATGGGGGTGAATGGGGAATTTATTGAACTTATAGATATCATTATGAAACTTTGCCAGTTGATTACTGACATTAAAACAACAACTTTTTGTATTACAGTATTTTCCAAAATGTTTAAATAAATATGAAAAATCATCAATATCTTGAGCTGGGAAAGACAGCTTTTAGCTTCAGTGCCCCTGACTCCTGGAACAACTTACAGCAACAAATTAAACTAAATACCTTCATATCCTTTAACCAATTTAAACAAACTATCTTAAATCTGCCAAACTCTACCTGTAACTGTTTTAATTAGGCTATACAGTACTTTCACCCATTTCATTGTAATTGCTGCCACTCTTCACCACTGTGTAAATGTTTCAATTGTTTTTTTTTCTCTTCACCTGTTGTTGTGTATTTGATGTATTTGCATTGAATATTGTTTATGTATTGTTGTTTTTCCTTTGAATTTGTTTTGAACTCGACGTCATTGTAAATGAGGGTCACCCCTCAATTGGTCTCTGGAGGATAAATAAAAGTTAAATGAAATAATGATGCGTACATTTTGCATATCTGCAAAGCCCCAAAATCTAGATGTTGGAAGAAAACAAAGTCAATTTGTTTTAAAATTTTGAAAACAAAACAAGTGTCCAACTGCCTGAAGCCTTTCCTAATCACAGTTCAAATTTGATCAATAACCCACAGAAAATACATGTTTTACACAGTTACATTTGAGTGTAAAAACAGTGTAAAAAATGTATTTTCTATGGGTTATTGATCAAATTTGAACTGTGATTAGGAAAAGCTTCAGGCAGTTGGACACTTGTTTTGTTTTCTAAATTTAAAAACAAATTGACTCTGTTTTTGTCCAACATCTAGATTTTGGGGCTTTGCAGATATGCAAATTTACGCATCATTAGTAAGATATTGATGATTTTTCATATTTATTTAAACATTTTGGAAAATACTGTAATACAAAAAGTTGTTGTTTTAATGTCAGTAATCAACTGGCAAAGGTTCATAATGATATCTATAAGTTTTAAAATTCCCCATTAGCCCATCCCCATTCACCCCCATTCACTTAAACAGTGGTTCTGATTTGCTATGTCGGCCCCCTGTAGCTTTCCAGCAGCTTGTTGACAAGGTTGTCCACCCAGGTTGGGATCCTGGAAGGTCCTGGACATGGTTTTGCCCCCTGGGTATAATGTAAAATATTTAACTCTTTACATTAATTTAAAGGTGCAATGCTCTGTACAAACAATAAGATAAATATGTGTCTCTGTCTGTGTGTGTCTCTCTGCGTGTGTGTGTGTGTGTCTCTGTGTCTCTCTGCATGTGTCCGCGTGTCTCTGTCTGTCTGTCTGTATGTCTGTCTGTCTCTCTGTCCCTCTCTCTGTTTGTCTGTCTGTCTGTCTGTCTCTCTGTCTCTCTCTCTCTGTCTGTCTGTGTGTCTGTCTGTCTCTCAGTCTGTCTCTCTGTCTGTCTGTCTCTCTCTGTCTGTCTGTCTGTCTGTCTGTCTGTCTGTCTGTCTGTCTGTCTTTCTGTCTGTCTGTCTGTCTGTCTGTCTGTCTGTCTGTCTGTCTGTCTGTCTGTGTGTCTCACGTCTCTGAGTGTCTCCATGAGTTCCATCTCTCCTCTGAGCTGGTCCATCCTCCTCCTCATGGTGAACTGAGGGTCGACTGACTCCAGACTCTTGTGGCTACGCAAGAACACTGAGGAACACACAGGACAGGGCTGTTTACTGTGTGTGTGTGTGTGTGTGTGTGTGTGTGTGTGTGTGTGTGTGTGTGTGTGTGTGTGTGTGTGTGTGTGTGAGTGTGAGTGTGTGTGTGTGTGAGTGTGTGTGGGTGTGTGTGTGTGTGTGTGGGGGGGGGGGGGGGGGTGTGTGTGTGTGTGTGTGTGTGAGTGTGTGTGTTCAAGAAAACTCCAAAAAATAAAATGACAATATCACATACAGTATCTCACAAAAGTGAGTACACCCCTCACATTTCTTCAAATATTTCATTATATCTTTTCATGGGACAACACTGAATAAATGACACTTTGATACAATGTAAAGTAGCGTGTGTACAGCTTATATAACAGTGTAAATTTACTGTCCCCTCAAAAGAACTCGACACACAGCCATTAATGTCTAAACTGCCGGTTACAAAAGTGAGTACACCCCTGAGTTAAAATGTCCAAATTGGGCCCAAAGTGTCAATATTTTGTGTGGCCACCATTATTTTCCAGCACTACCTTAACCCTCATGGGCATGGAGTTCACCAGAGCTTCACAGGTTGCCACTGGAATCCTCTTCCACTCATTCATGACAACATCATGGAGCTGGTGGATACTGGAGACCTTGCGCTCCTCCATCTCCTGTTTTAAGAAGCCCCAAAAATGCTCAATAGGGTTTAGGTCTGGG
>NW_027648100.1:51806-56806 GCF_949987685.1 Ammodytes marinus
ACACTTACACAACAGGCAGCCTATGTTAATCAAATAGGGATTTTTTTTGATAAGCTGGTGAACTCTATTTGATAAAATAAAGACAATATATGCACTCCTATGTCGTTGTAGTGTTTTACAGTATATGTAGCTATTGATGTGATGCTCATCAATTTTAGGCATTTTTTTCTGGCCCCTCATTTTGGATCATTTCCACCAACCGGCCCCCATTCAAAACTAATTGAATAGCCCTGGTCTAGTATGATGCAATTTGCACAGCATGGCAATCACCCGGGGTAAACATCCTTTGTGTTTGCCCCATTGGTTGATATGAGACGTAGTGACCATACATGCATCTACTCCGCATGTAAGTTCCTATGTGAACATGCCCACTGCCACAATTCCACCCCAATCATCAAATTTTATCAACCACTGGTGGAAGGCATTTCTTATGAAAGCAGCTGAGCCAGAGGTTAGTGACATGGGGGCTTCCACACTGATATTAGTTGTTGGGGTCCATTGGGCATGTTATGGTTGATGCTGGCAAGAGGAAGTGATAATGATTTTCTATGCAGCCGTTGTGCACATTATGACAGGGAAGATGCTAGGATTGGATTTGCATTGAAAGAGTCCTTAATTGCCTGATTCTGCCTGATGCACTTGTTGTAACTCCCCATTAGCTGCAAGGAGATCCAAAATACTATGATGAAGAGATGTCATCAGCAGATGATACCTGCTGGAGATCGTTTAAAAGACTCTGGTAATCTAAAGCTGATAGACGATGTCTGCAGAGAAGGCGTGCCATTCTGATGTGATTCCAGAATAAGATGACTTCTCAAATGCAAAACTCAATCCTTAAAATCCATTGGTAGACATATTTTGCAAGTTTCTGAGAATTGGGAACTTCACCTTGAAACAATATCAGAAATGCTTCCTTTCATGGCAGTATCAGGGCATAATCTCTACACAAAATCAGCTCACATCTACAGTATGTGCAGACAGGGCCACCCACAAGGGGTAGAAAGTGTGAAAGCTTTCTAGGGCCCAGCCACTTGGGGGGCCCATGGTCTTTGGAAGCCAAGAACCTACCTAGATAACCTTTATTTTTAGATTTTTAGATATTTATGTCAATATCTATTCAAAGTTGGGTGTTTACACAGAGCCGCGGCTCCGCTCAAGGCCATTTAAAAAGCAGTAGAAAAGCTACTTGTGTCTGGGTGTGGTTGTGAAAAGTATTTGTACCCCATGAAAAAACAGGTTGGGTACCTTTTGTAGTTCTTCTACATTCTTATAAACAGGACAGGCTAGTTACTCTGTCATTGTCCTGGGTCTACAAACAGGTTTAAATTATCTCTTCCCATAAAATACATTTTTGTGAAAAAGAATTTCCCTTTGGGGACTATAACTTCTAAAGGCTTTGACATAAGTCTTCAGGTTGACACGGCCGGCCAGGTCTGACCAGTTTTTCAGAAACCTGGCCAATCGACCAACCAGCCGGGTCATACCACAATGAAGCTGACGAGCAGCATCATCCTGTTTTAATCATTGTAACCACCAAGGAATTTGTTGTTGATGTTAATTTTTAAGCGTTATTTATTTCAACAATACCAACAAAATATTTCAAATGATTTATTGTCATCAACAATCAACAACAAATTCTTCACACAAAAAAGAAAACAAAGGCGTTTCTCTACATGAATAACCAAACCAACCTACCCTTCAAAACTATAAAGTTGGCTACTATATTTGGTTGCAACATTTAGGCTTAGTTCATTCTGCTCTCACTGCAAAATTACTGAAAACATTACTGAAATCATTACAAAAAATTTCTTAATCTTTGAACACAAATCTGTTCCTTCAATTATTTCCAACTTCTTTGTGCCTTGTGTCTTTCTTTGCATAAAGAACTTTTTAAGGTCTATTTTCATTTTTTATTCTTAGAAACAATACAGAAAGCAGGACCTTGGTGGTTACAATGATTAAAACAGGATGATGCTGCTCGTCAGCTTCATTGTGGTAGGACCCGGCTGGTTGGTCGATTGGCCAGGTTTCTGAAAAACTGGTCAGACCTGGCTGGCCGGGTCAACCTGAAGACTTATGTCAAAGCCTTTAGAAGTTATTGTCCCCAAAGGGAAATTCTTTTTCACAAAAATGTATGAGGGAGAGATAATGTAAACCTGTTTGTAGACTCAGGACAATGACAGAGTAACTAGCCTGTCCTGTTTATAAGAATGTAGAAGAACTACAAAAGGTACCCAACCTGTTTTTTCATGGGGTCCAAATACTTTTCACAACCACACCCAGACACAAGTAGCCTTTCTACTGCTTTTTAAATGGCCTTAAGCGGAGCCGCGGCTCTGTGTAAACACCCAACTTTGAATAGATATTGACATAAAAATCTAAAAATAAAGGTTATCTAGGTAGGTTCTTGGCTTCCAAAGACCATGGGCCCCCCAAGTGGCTGGGCCCTAGAAAGCTTTCACACTTGTATACCCCTTATGGGCGGCCCTGTCTGCACATACTGTAGATGTGAGCTGATTTTGTGTAGAGATTATGCCCTGATACTGCCATGAAAGGAAGCATTTCTGATATTGTTTCAAGGTGAAGTTCCCAATTCTCAGAAACTTGCAAAATATGTCTACCAATGGATTTTAAGGATTGAGTTTTGCATTTGAGAAGTCATCTTATTCTGGAATCACATCAGAATGGCACGCCTTCTCTGCAGACATCGTCTATCAGCTTTAGATTACCAGAGTCTTTTAAACGATCTCCAGCAGGTATCATCTGCTGATGACATCTCTTCATCATAGTATTTTGGATCTCCTTGCAGCTAATGGGGAGTTACAACAAGTGCATCAGGCAGAATCAGGCAATTAAGGACTCTTTCAATGCAAATCCAATCCTAGCATCTTCCCTGTCATAATGTGCACAACGGCTGCATAGAAAATCATTATCACTTCCTCTTGCCTTTGTGAGACAAACAGGATGGCAGTTTTCCATATGAGTTCCAGGTCTGCTGTCGGGTCATATGGTTCTGATCTCTCTCTCTAACTAATAAAGGCACAAATTATCATGGTGCAATTCGAGACACGGCCCATGACATTCTCCAGTTCCTCCAGGAAATGTTGGAGGTGGGCAAATCTCCCTCGACATTGAGGGGAATAGTGGCAGCCATAAAGGCAGCCCGTATTGGACCTCGGAAGCTGGCAGAAGGCTGTTGCGACCTTATTGCTCAGTTTCTTAGAGGTGCTCGTAGGGTTACTCCACATCGCAGAAGGCCAGCTGTCCCCCCATGGGATTTGGAGGTGGTGCTGTTGGTCTTGCAGAATGAGCCATTCGAGCCCCTGGATACAGCTAGGCTACAATGGCTTTCTCTCAAGACAGCGGTTTTGCTCGCAATTAATATGGGAGAGCTGCATGCTCTTTCAGTGCATGAGGACTGCTGCCGCTTCTTGCCAGGTGGTGCTGGGGTGGTGCTGCGCCCGAACCCTGCATTCCACCCTCAAGTCTGTTCTGAGTCCCACGCCGGTCGATCTATTGAGCTGCACCCTTTCCACCCTCCTCAGGAAGGTGAAGCAGGGTGGAGTCACTACTGTGCCCAGTCAGGGCCCTAACAGTGTATCTGCATCGGACACGTGGCCATAGGACAATGGACCAGCTCTTTGTCTGTTACAAGCCCAACCGTCTTGGACAGCCAGTCTCCAAGACCAGGCTTGCCCACTGGGTTGTGGATGCTATCCAGCAGGCATATGAGAGGGCAGGCAAGCCGACCCCAGTAGGGGTGCGGGCGCACTCCACACGGGGCATTGCTACGTCATGGGCCCTATGGCGAGGGCCCCTTTATCGGAGATTCGTACGGCGGCCTCTTGGTCGACCCTGTCAACTTTTATCCGGTTCTACTGCATGAATGTGGCAGCCAGCACCCCATTCTCGCAGCGAGTGCTGGGCTCAATGCAGCAGGACGGTGCGCGTTTGGGCTAGGCCATCTACCCATTCATGGCTCGCCTTAGCGTCTTGCAGGGCCAGATTAGCCTTTGTAGCGTCTGGCGCCTTGGCGAGGAGTGTGTACATATGTATAATTGTAAATAGTTCCTTTATACTGGGCACATGGGTGAACACTGGTGGTGGTGACGTGTCATTCGAACTCAACTGCCTTTTTTTATTTAGGCTCCCGCAGGAGCAGCTGGGTCTGCTTGGTTTCCTCGCGGTGTGTCTTACAGAAGTCCCCGTACATATGGAATATGTAGGGTGGAGAGATAGTCTTGACACGATAGAGAACGGTTGGTTACGTTGTAACCCAGGTTCTCTGAGTGGAGAGACTATCTCTCCAGCCAAGATGCCGCTCAGAAACGCGTTCCAATCAAGGTTCAAACCGAAGAGGCCACGCATGTGTGTAGTTTATATAGCCATGGCAGGCGAATCATGCGTGGCCGCCACAAGTGATGTGTCTTAAAGAGTATCCACGTCAACTGCCCCTGTGGGGGTCAGTCCCCGTACATATGGAATATGTAGGGTGGAGAGATAGTCTCTCCACTCAGAGAACCTGGGTTACAACGTAACCAACCGTTCTCTGCATGTCACTCCCCTCTCTGCCCCATTTCAACTCTGTCTCTACACTGTCAATAAAGCATAAAAATGCCCAAAAAATATCTTTAAAAAATAGAACAAAAAAAAAATATATAAAGACATCAGCTTCAATCAGGACCAGTTCTAATGCAGTCTGGACCCCAAAAAAAAACTTGAAATGTAACTTTATTGCATTTTCACAAATAGGAAAAAAGTTTCACAAATCAGAAACTATGTTTTCTATAATCTATAGCCTCTCTGTGATATTCTAGTCCAGATTTGAAGAGTCTAGGTGCAGTGGTTTTCAATCAGGACCAGTTTTAATGTGGTCCAGATGCAAAAAAAGCTGTGAAATCTCCCCTCTCTTTCTTTTAAACAAACTTAATAAAGGTTAAATCAATTTTAAACAGTTTTTAAAGAATGGTTAGACTCTCTTAGATAATCTAGACTAATTA
>NW_027648100.1:84306-89306 GCF_949987685.1 Ammodytes marinus
ACATTGAAAAACCCAACCCTGTGTTCTACCCTGACTGAAAGAAACTACTGCAGCAAATACTCAAGGTTCAGTTTATCACTAGACATAGCCACACACACACACACACACACACACACACACACACACACACACACACACACACACACACACACACACACACACACACACACACACACACACACACACACACACACACACACACACACACACACACACACACACACACACACACACACACACACACACACACACACACACACACACACACACACACACACACACACACACACAGCCTCCATATCTTGATATATCAGTGATTCTTGAGAAGTGGGACAAAACAGGGTGCAATGTTGAAAAAATACAAACCCTATGTTTAGGTAAATTAAATGACATGTTTGTATCCAACATATACTGAGCTACTGAGCTAAGCTTTGACACAACCTCCCAGCTTTTATCCTTTTGATCAAAATGGGCTTTTTACCTTGCTTCTCCTTGTTAAAGGTCACATATTATGCTAAATGCACTTTTTAAATGTGTTCTAACATATCCATGGGTCCACGGTGTGCCTAGAGCAGGGGTTCTCAAACTTTTGACAGCTGAGGGCCAATTTAGGAACCCAACATTGGACCAAGGGCCGCCAAAATATATATTTTTTTTAAACTGAAATCATTTCAATGGCCAGGTTGTGTCTTTACAGTTTACATGTATTAGTCTGCATCCAGTATTGTGTAATTAACACATTTTAATTAATTAATGAAGGGCTAGGTTTCATTTCAACATTGGCTGGGACACATAAAAAGCGTGGGTCTGGGGTCCCAGAAAAATTTGAGGTTCAAACACTTAATTCTGTGCATTCTGGTTAATTTTTATGGAGTAATTTGTGTCTTTTGTATTTATTTATGGTGGAAATGTTAAGGAAAAGACAACTCGCTCCCATTGACGCAAATCTAATGGAATATAAATCAAGGCATTGAGGAATTCTGTATTGCATTCAAATATTTATTCTACTTTATTGTTCAAAACTTTCTGCACATTGAAAACCTTTTGGAGTGTTTTTTTGTAGGACTCACTACTCATGATGCAGCAGCAGTGTTAACTATTATGACACTATACATTGGAAATAAACTGGGTGGGCTATCAGCAGTCAACTAGGCAGATAGTTCCATGGCTATCAGCAGCTAGCTAACGTTAGTTTGTTAGCTAAACTTTAGGCAAAAGAGTTAGAAACCAGATAATGTTAGCATCCATCCTTAGACACTTGACCTAATCTAATTCACCTTGAAGGTGAGAAAGTGCATAATATTGGGCTTAACAAGCTCACTATCTAACAACTTACATTGGGACGACTACACTGCCTGCTGCACTGCTGGAGGCTGACCAGCCGTCTGCAACGAGAGGCAGACGCCAGCCGAAAGTCGGCAAGTTTAAGATGGTACGGTCCACTGTAGGGGTGTTATTATTAATAATTGGGGAATGAATATAAACAATTAGGAGTGATATTTAAGTGTGTCGACCCCTGTACTGTTTTTACTGTTACGGGGGACGCATCCCCTCTGTGCATTTCAATTTAAAAAAAAAAAAAAAAAAAAAAAAAAATTGTTTTTTTTGTTTGTTTTTTTGTTTTTTTAATAATTCATAATTCAATGCGGGCCACCAGATATGTTTCTGCGGGCCGCCATTGGCCCGCGGGCCGCACTTTGAGAACCACTGGTTTACATGTATTAGTCTGCATCCAGTATTGTGTAATTAACACATTTTAATTAATTAATGAAGGGCTAGGTTTCATTTCAACATTGGCTGGGACACATAAAAAGCGTGGGTCTGGGGTCCCAGAAAAATTTGAGGTTCAAACACTTAATTCTGTGCATTCTGGTTAATTTTTATGGAGTAATTTGTGTCTTTTGTATTTATTTATGGTGGAAATGTTAAGGAAAAGACAACTCGCTCCCATTGACGCAAATCTAATGGAATATAAATCAAGGCATTGAGGAATTCTGTATTGCATTCAAATATTTATTCTACTTTATTGTTCAAAACTTTCTGCACATTGAAAACCTTTTGGAGTGTTTTTTTGTAGGACTCACTACTCATGATGCAGCAGCAGTGTTAACTATTATGACACTATACATTGGAAATAAACAGGGTGGGCTATCAGCAGTCAACTAGGCAGATAGTTCCATGGCTATCAGCAGCTAGCTAACGTTAGTTTGTTAGCTAAACTTTAGGCAAAAGAGTTAGAAACCAGATAATGTTAGCATCCATCCTTAGACACTTGACCTAATCTAATTCACCTTGAAGGTGAGAAAGTGCATAATATTGGGCTTAACAAGCTCACTATCTAACAACTTACATTGGGACGACTACACTGCCTGCTGCACTGCTGGAGGCTGACCAGCCGTCTGCAACGAGAGGCAGACGCCAGCCGAAAGTCGGCAAGTTTAAGATGGTACGGTCCACTGTAGGGGTGTTATTATTAATAATTGGGGAATGAATATAAACAATTAGGAGTGATATTTAAGTGTGTCGACCCCTGTACTGTTTTTACTGTTACGGGGGACGCATCCCCTCTGTGCATTTCAATTTAAAAAAAAAAAAAAAAAAAAAAAAAAATTGTTTTTTTTGTTTGTTTTTTTGTTTTTTTAATAATTCATAATTCAATGCGGGCCACCAGATATGTTTCTGCGGGCCGCCATTGGCCCGCGGGCCGCACTTTGAGAACCACTGGCCTAGAGACTGCCAAAATATTTAAAAAAATAACAATCTCTCCTTTTCTCACTCTCCCCCTTTCTGAAACCCCCACCCCTCCCCCCCAATATACTCCAGTCAGAATTCTCCTCGTTTCTGACCTCAAAAACTGGAAAGCCAGAAGCTTCCACTGTGCAGCCCACACCCCTATTTCTTATTGGTCCACGGCCCTGACAGACAGAGGGCGAGGCGTATCTGGCTTCGCTTCCGGACAGGGGGCGGGGGCAGCTCAAAGATTGTATATTTACGAGGGGAGCTGCAGCTCTTTTTAAAAAAATAGGCCATTGTGAGATTAGCTGAACATCAGCATAGTACAATAAATAATCTGAAAGTTTTTTTCAGCAAACAATTAAAGAAAAACATATTAGGGACCACTAAGACCATATAATATGGTGTATAATAGAACGTATTAGGGACCACTAAGACCATATAATATGGTGTATAATAGAACGTATTAGGGACCACTAAGACCATATAATATGGTGTATAATAGAACCGAAAAGTGTATAATATGGGAGCTTTAACATGGGCTTTTTACCTTGCCATTCCTTATTTTGTGTCAACACCGTCAGACACCAAAAAACACAAATAAATGTTCCCTCATGTTATGCTAGACCCATGAGATGTATAGTGATCACAAGTATTCACCAAAACTGATAGAGCCACAAAAACATATTTTCAAAATGTATATGAATATACATGTTTTTGACATCTGACGGTGTTGACATATTTAACGTTTCTTAAACAGAACAAATAGAGTTTTTCTAGTAGCAGTTTGGTTTTTCTGTTGATGATAGGTGCTAGTATGAACTACTTCAGGAAAATAAAATGATCAAAACATTTCAAATATCTTCTTCAGGAATTGTAAGTCGGTGTTGACGTATCATGGTTGTGACGCAGGACTTTCAAGATTTGGAATGTAAAATATTCTAAAACTACAAGACTAATCAGAGCCTGTCTGACTCTAATGTACTCTGCAGAGGGAGAATGTGACAAGAGGTCCTTCACGGATACAGCTGCCCCTCATATTGCCTGATTTTATTACATTTTAATGGATTGTCTGACGGTGGTGACAAAAAGTGTCCCCCCACTTAGAATCCTTATAAAACATGAATGTGTTGAAGAAGATTAGAGATTATTTAGTGTTGCCTTTGATGAAAAAAGCTCTTTTTAATAATTAAAGTACATTTTTAATAGGTTTTATTGCATATGAAAGATTGAAACCTTCTCTGTGGACACACTGTTTTGGACGTCGTGAGAAGATAACAAGTGTCATATATTAGACATAATAATGATAACATTAAATTTAAGGGGATAATTGTGCTCCAGACATTCTATTCTTAATCCCTAATAACATCTACAATTTTAATTATTTTTAGTTTTAAAGATAACAGCAGTTACATATGGAAGACGGCCTTCTGTCCCGCTTCTCAAGAACCACTGATATAATGATCCCAGTTTAAACCCAAGAGGTTTGGTCACATTAGAGGCAATATTCTAGTGTGAAATATTCTTAGTTTGCTGTTTAAACAAGTCGTAGCAGATTAATGAAACTCTAGAAACAGCACAAAACACATTAATGAGGCGACTGTGCCTCAGTTGGTAGAGCGGGTCTGCTGATGATCAAAGGGTTGGAGGTTCGATCCCCGCCCTGCCACCTGTGTCATGGTTGTTGTGTCCTTGGGCAAGACACTTCACCCACCTTGCCTCGTGTGAATGTCGATAGTCAGCCTGCTGCTATCGGTGTATGAATGTGTGTGTGAATGGTAACGTGGGAAAGGAAAACAGGTCTCCCTTGAAAAAGAGTCTCCGGTGTCAATGGGATTTACCTGTAGAAATAAAGGTTAAATAAAAAAAATGACAAAATACAAACTCTAATTTCTAACCATCCTAAATCTGGCCACAAGAATCAGGACATCGCAAATCTTTTTTCTACCATACTATATAGTAGAAAGTATGGGGACTGGAACGCAGCCTTACTCTTGACAGAAGGTCATTTTACCAGGGCGTCAATAAAAGCATTTTCCATGTTTTATTGACAGTGTGTACATGCAGAGAACGACCCGGGCTGGATTCTAACCCGGGTCTGCTGTGAAGCTGTGTGTGTGTGTGTGTGTGTGTGTGTGTGTGTGTGTGTGTGTGTGTGTGTGAGAGAGAGTATAATAATGAAAAAACTGTTTTATTTTTATCTGATTGGAGCAGAAATGGAGGTCAACGATATTCATAGAAAATCCTGCCGAGAGTTATTCATGTAA
>NW_027648100.1:104306-106806 GCF_949987685.1 Ammodytes marinus
ACACACACTGACGCTCGCTAAGGGGAAACACACGGAGGCTTTCACACACTCTGAGCTGAAATCCTCCAGCTCAGGCCCTGAAAGTTCTGATGGAGGTAAGGATGGAATAACAGTATTTATTTTTATTAAATTTTTTTTTTGAATAATATTTTTGGTTTTATTTATTTATTTAAAAATTGTTTTGGTTTGTGTAACATTTTTAGATTTGTTTATTAATGGAAAATTGTTTTTTATTAATGGATAAAATAGTTTTATTTTATCTTTTGTTTTTTTATGACTAGAATTGTTTTTGGTTTTATAGAGAAGAAAAATATTGAGATCATTTTTAATTTAAAAACATTGTTGGTTTTAGAAAATATTTTAATTTATAAAAAATTATTGGTTTTATTTAATTTTTAATTTTTTTAAATGTTTTAATTTCTAATTGATTTCCCAAACATCCCAGAGATCCTTTCATTATGATTAATTATTTTTTTTGTATTTTGGGACAATTAAACACTATAAAAAAAAGAGAATTTTAATCTGGTACTGGATCTGGTACAAAGCATCTTTTCTCTGTGGGATTAATGTTATTTTGTACATGGTCCCTGAGATAAATGAGCATTTTCCTGCAAACACAAAAACACACACACACACACACACACACACACACACACGCACACGCACACGCACACACAGACGCACACGCACACACACACAGTCCCTGACAAATAAAATAAATAAAAAAATTAAAATAAAAAAATCTAATTCGCTCTGTCAGACTTCCCTGTTCTAGGCTTCCTTCTCCCTCGCAGCTCTCCGGTTCTCAGCCGACGCTTCAGACCGCTGTCCTGGCACGGAGCGGGGAGCGATACTAACACACAGAGGAGGTAACTACAGACACACACACACACACACACATACATACAGACACACACACACACACACACACACACACACACACACACACACACACACACACATACATACAGACACACACACACACACACACACACACACACACACACACACACACACACACACACACACACACACACACAGGCCAGTTTCATGGCACGGAGCGGGGAGTGATCAGGGTAAATACACTCAAATGAACTGTTTTCAAATGAATAATTTAAGGCCAAGAGATCAGGTTACAGAAGAAATCCTTAAATCTATTAAAATGTGAAACTTCTTCCAGCTCTCTGTCTCGTCTGACCGTTTGCAGTCTGGAGAATCTGGGATCTAAAACCAGCTCAGAGCTCAAAGGTAAAACCATTATTAGTACAGTGTTTATATGCAAAACCTAATCCGACAGGTAGAATCACTTCATCAGTCATGGGAGAATAACTCTGTTTAATTATTATTTTTTTTTTATTTGCTTCTTTTATTCGCTTTTAAATGTTTTATAATGTGTTTTATGTATTCTAATCTTGCCCCTGTAAAGCACTTTGAATGGCCTTGTGTCGGAATTGTGCTATATAAATAAACTTGCCTTGCCTTAACTGTGTATCTTCTGGTTTATCCATTTCTGTTTTAAAAATGAAAAAGCAGAAAATTAAAAAAAAAAAATTGTCGTCAACTTTTTTTTATTTTTTATTATTTTTTACAAAACAATCCGTCCTCTCTACCTCAGTGCCAGTCAGCAGGGACAGTCGTATCCCAGAATGCACTGCAGGAATCTTTAAGAGCAGCTGTGATCTGGACAAGGTGAGATACACACGGTTATGTATTGGTTCACAGTCTGTTTTTAGGACTTCAGTGATTTTAGTTTGATAACACAGATTCAGAAACCTTCTTTATGACAAAATATTTGTGTGTGTGTGTGAGTGTGTCCGTGTGCGTCTGTCTGTCTGTCTGTGAATTACTTTACGTGTGTGTGTGTGTGTGTGTGTGTGTGTGTGTGTGTGTGTGTGTGTGTGTGTGTGTGTGTGTGTGTGTGTGTGTGTGTGTGTTTTTGTGTTTGCAGGAAAATGCTCATTTCATCGTAGTGGATTTGGTGCTTGAAGTTTTGGAAGGTGTGAAATGGACTCTGAATTTTAATGAAGAGATTTCGACGACACACACGCACTGTCAGATGTGTACTGACGAATACACAACCTCCACAGACACACACACACAACACACAGACACACACACCCATTCTAATGAAGAGGAGGAGACACACACACAGACACACACACACCTACACACACAGGAGCAAGCTGAACATCAAGCAAAGTCTTTATCCATTCGCTCCACAGACAGCGGATTTGAAGGTAAAATGATTTATGTATTTTCATATTTTAAAGCTGCTCAGAGGAACTTTCAGGTTGTGTTAATTCTAGCGCCCCCCTTTGGACTAAAGCAGTAGTGTTTTTACCACACCAGCTGTTGTTCCTGGGTGAGCGTATACCCATGACAAAGGCATTGAGAAAAACTATATAAAAATAGTAGGGCTGTCAAATTAATGCGTTAATTTCGATTAATTAATCACAGAAAAATTAACGCAATTAAAAAAATTAACGCAGATTAATCGCAC